>NC_090935.1:199502911-199776054 GCF_040938575.1 Ambystoma mexicanum
CTCTAATAAGAGTGGCACAAGACACCCAGAAGAGTTTGGGTGCTGAAATAAGTGGACAGACAAGTACACACACTGCAGAACGGAAAGAGAACGAAGAATAGGGAAGAGTAGCAAGGGAAAAGGTACAGAGTGAATACCCTCTTGGGGTGTATGCAGAATAGGAAAAGAGTATTCCACGAACCTTGGAAATACTCTAGCCTTCTGCACAGTTTGCTATAACAGAGTCCCACGCTGTTTGCTCATGACTTGGAACAGCAGCTATGGGTATCTGTAATGTAGAAACAAGACAAAGGAAGGGGCAGAGGTTGACTGATGGAAACCAACAGACAAGCTCTGAACAAAAGGGTCAACAAACAGTACAAGAGATGTTACTACAGACAAATCCAGGAAAGGAGGAGATAGCAAACTAGCAGAAGGTATAGAAGGGAAAGTCGAGTAACAGGAAAGGATAGCAGAGGACAGTAAGGTACAAGGTAGAGAGCTCCGAGGAGCAGGGAAGTAGTGAGTAAGTCCACAGGAGTAGGACGGTAAGGTAGAAAGCCAGAGGAAAAGGGTTTAGGGCAGCCGGAGAGAGGTAGGCTGTAGAGCAGGGAGCCCAGAGGACAAGGGCTAAGGCAGCCGGAGTGAGGCAGGCTGTAGAGCAGGGAGCCCAGAGAACAAGGGCTAAGACAGCCGGAGAGAGGTAGGCTGTAGAACAGGGAGCCCAGAGGACAAGGGCTAAGACAGCCGGAGAGAGGTAGGCTGTAGAACAGGGAGCCCAGAGGACAAGGGCTAAGGCAGCTGGAGTGAGGCAGGCTGCCGAGCAGGAAGCACAGAGGACAAGGGCTGAGGCTGGAAAGCAGCAGAACGAGATCAGCTGCAATGTGGAGAGCCCGCAGGGCAAGGGCGGAGGCTGGAAGGCAGCAGAGCGAGATCCGCTGCAATGTGGAGAGCCCGGCAGGGCAAGGGCGGAGACTGGAAGGCAGCAGAGCGTGATCCGCTGCAATGTGGAGAGCCCGGCAGGGCAAGGGCGGAGACTGGAAGACAGCAGAGCGTGATCCGCTGCAAGGTGGAGAGCCCGGCAGGGCAAGGGCGGTGAGGAAGGGAGCCTGGAAGGCTAAGGCTGGAGGCAGCAGGGTGGAGCAAGCAACAAGGCAGGGAGCCCAGAGGAGCTGGACTGTAGCAGGAGCCCAAAAGGCTAGGGCTGTAGGCAGCAGGGTGTAGCAAGCTGCAAGGCAGGGAGCCCAGAGGAGCTGGACTGAGGCTAGGGCTGTAGGCAGCAGGGTGTAGCAAGCTGCAAGGCAGGGTCCAATCAGGAGTGATGGTAAACAGCATACAAGGATCCGAAGACAGACGCGAAAGGTGGAGGAAGGACTCTTAGATGCAAGAGGCTGAGCCACTGCAGGCAGCAGCCTTTATACTGCCTAGCCCAGCACAGAGGCAGGCTAATTGGTTTCACCTGGCGAATCACACCTGCAGGCAATCGGCCACCTCCCTTTCTGTTCCTGGGCTGGTGGAAGCAGGACCAGACTCTAAGGCTTCTGGGGGGTGTAGTTCCATAGAAAACCAATAGGAACGGCCAGGAAACAATGCTTGCGGCCAGGTGCATTATGGTATGCGTAGTTAGTTGACAATAATCATTAAGCAGCAAAGTCCAAATGGAGCATAAATGGATGTGCCCATGGCGCAGGCATGACAAATATAAAAATCAGCTATATACGGATCTTACATTGACTTTAGTGCAGCCTTTGGTACGGTGGTGCGCAATAGACTGTGGTCTAAGTTAATGGATTGGGGTATTCCTGGAAGACTCTTGCACATGATTACCCTACTCTATCGTGGTACTAGCATTCAAATTCGACTAAATGTTGAGGGCAAATTCTCTGAATCTCTAATGACTAGCAGAGGGGTTAAACAGGGTTGCATCCTGCCTGCAACCTTGTTTAACCTATATTTAGCTCTCTTGTCAGGAGGCCTCATAGTCAATAGTAATATATCCAAAACAATGGGCCTCATTACACGGTAGGCGGTAAGGGTTTACCGGTACCGGTAACGGCACCGGTACCGGTAAACCCTTACCGCCTTACTGCGAGGTCCCTTTGCGGGACTCGACCTTTACGGGTGGTCTAGACCAGCCGTTAAAGTTGGGACCCGCAAAGGGACCTTGGTGCTATTTACAGTACCTAGTGGTTGACTAGGGTTAGTTTTCAATGAATAGCAAACTTGTTCGCTTGATGAAGTGTAATGCCATGTGTTGACTGACCGAGTATTGATGTTTGTGTAATAATGTGTTATGCTGTAATGATGTGCATATATATAAAGCCGATTGGGCTAAGAGTATATAAACAAATACATAAATAAATAAATTAGCTTACTATATGTTTGGACTTTACTTCATTCTTTATTCATTCACTGAAAATAGATAACATTTCCATACATTGGCCCTCATTCCGAGGTTGGTGCTAGTCATGGCGCTATTAGCGCCATGACTAGCACCAATACCGGTACCGCCACCAACGTGGCGGTATGGGGACTTACCGGTCCATTCCGAGCTTTGCGGGACCAGTACGTCCCCATTTTAAAAGCCATTCCCCATTCCCATTTAAACCCCCATGGGGCTCGATGGGAAGGGGGAAGGCGGCAATAACGGTACCGTAAATTACGGTACCGTTATTGACCCTGACATCCCTTTACGAGTCCCGTCCTTAATGCCTGCTAAAAGCAGGCGTTAAGGGAAGGACCCGCAAAGGGACCTCGGAATAGGGTGCAAAGGGATTACCAGCACCAGTGTCATTACTGGTGCCGGTATACCTTTGCGCCTGGGTCGTAATGACCCCCATTGTATTCAAATTTGATGGTATGTTTTCTGTTTTGCCTGTGCTTCCCCGAATTGCATGTCATGTCCATGTTGTTAGTCCAGTTAAAGGCTATCTGTGCATGCATGCTTCAGATTTGTATTTGTATTGTCCATACTTCGTGCTTGCATGTGTCAGTGCACCATATGGCTTTTTCTGTATGTCTGAAGTAAACCAGTTGGAGCTTCAGAAGTGTGTGGTTGGACATCTGTTATCCCTATCCACATGCATGAATAATCAAATACTATTGATCATGTGTATGCCTGTTGTAAGAAATATGGTTGGTTGTTGTGCATGTGTGCCTTTGTGCAGATATTATCTCTATCCATTCATGCATGTGTGTATTCGCGTCTGGTGTGCAACGCTGAGTTATACATACACCTTAAAGATGTTTAAAAGTGAGTAATTTGAGTTTACTAATGTGTGTATTGAAATATTCATTATGGACGAGTCCAAAATGGATATAGAATGATGATTTCACATGTTCCTATTTGAAGTGTAACGTAACTATAATTATTCTATTGCTATTGCGACGCTATACTAAACCAAAACTGCTGAATTTGAGGGGTTATGTTTTGTTTTGCCCAACACGTTGACATTATAACAGTCTTAACACTGAATTGCTGAGGTTTTTATAATAGGAAATTAACCTTACGGTCACTAAATTTGAAGTGTTTCCAGTTAATATATATTTTTGGGTTGTTCAGGTACATGGCTCATTTAGAACAGATTCGTGTTAAAGCTACACTCAATTTTATTGTACATAGCAACTGATGGACAGAATAGAAACAGTATTTTTAGAAACTGTTCTCTTCTGTGTCAGTGCCTGACCCGATGAAACCTTAGCAGGTGTTGGCATCCTTCCTTTGGTGCTCGAAGGTAATCACCAGGCGGGATTGATATATCACCTGACATACGAGCAGGATTTGCTTTTAGGTCATGCTCTAGCTTCTTGGGCTGCGATTTAAAAATAAATGTTGTCCATGCTGGTATTTCGTGTCACACAGCATCACTCTTCTCATCCACAGACGGACATGCAGTAGCACACATTCCCACTGTTAGCTGGCAGAACTAACCACCACATTACTGGAATGTGAAAGTCAAAAGAGGGAGGAGGGCTGGAGTGATCCTGATCTTCTCCCACTTTTAAGGTGAATCTGTGATCATATTATATTAAATGATGTTTTATTCTTATTTTGTATTCACAATGTATAAAATGAATATGAAATGATTGGTAGATGGTACGCCTTTGCCAGTAACACAAGTCACATTAACCGTGAATGCTATTTGGTAATTGATTCTGATGATTGTTTTATTAGTGTGTCATGAAGAGAAGATGGATTCCCAGCCCCTATTTTATCAATTAGGACTGGTACAGGGATGTTTCATGTAATGTTTAAAAGAATGCAAGAACGCAAATAGTCTACTCAATTAATATATTGTATTGTTTTCCCTTTTTTTCATTTTTAATTATCACATATCGGCATTGGCGAGTATTACATTGCTTTTTGGGGTATTATATTGTTGTTTTAATGGTCAATAAAAGGAGTTGTAACCTTGAATTTTATATGGATGCACACATTCATACAAATTCCAATTGGGGTAGTTTGCACTAACGACATGTGACCTACTGGCAAACGTTACGCGTTATCGGATTTTGTGAAGTGAAGGATACGCCATTGTTTATTTTGCTTCCACTATTGTTTCCAGAATTTTCTTATAGATTAATGTTTCTTTTTTATTCGAACTTTGATGCTTTGCATTTGTATTGAATTTGCTAAACAGATGTTTTCACAATAGTTAATTGAAATAATGATATACAATTTGCGATCTTTTTAGTTTTATAGACGTTTGTTTTAAAATTCAATTAAATATACACTCTCTATTTTAATATTTGACTACGTTTCCAAACCATGTGCTACGTTAGCATCTAATACTGGAAATAGCCTGCACCTCCTACATCATGTTTGAACCCACTACATGTATTAATTTGTATGTTTTTGTTTGTAGTAGTAGTTTTGGCACTTTGCACTTTGCACCCTGCTTTCGATGGTTTGATTTGGGGAACGTGAAGCTGTACAGATCATTTAAATGTGTCTCTGTAGTCTAGGCACAAGGGATCCTGCTGCTGTGCAGGTTCCATTAGACTGAATAAGATTCCATATATAAGCTCTACTTCTAGTTTCATCATTCAGAGATCATGGTTCTAGTTGCATGTTTTCTGTTTTTCACACAGCCATTATGGTGAATTAGTGTTGTATGTTGCTTACATGTGGGACCTTTCTCACAAGTGGTGGTGGGGGTGGTCGCAAACGAGTTTCCCTATTCTCCCCCCTCCCTCAAAGTTCCCCAAAGGCTGCAAAGAGGGTATTTCAGACCTGAATGGGGTACAAGTGGCAGCATTCGGTATGCAATTTCATAGACATTAGGAAACATCCCCTTTTAGGGGCACAACGTACTTAAATAATATAAATGCAGTGACTATTTTATGTGACTTCATGACCGGGGCCTACAGCTTTATGATGATGTGTGTATTGCCTAGTGTTTTGGAGTGAGGACTAGTTTGTCGTTAAGTGGGTTTGAGGACCATCTGGCACGGTGTAGGAGATTTCTATTAAGTAATACAATTAGGCAAGTAATTTCATCTCTGAAAGGGAAATCTGCTGATCAGAATCTCCTTTCACAAGTTGCATGCCAAAAGCATAGGGTGTACTTGTGTTCTGGTGCATCAGCATGCTGAATTGCAGTGTCTACTCTGCCAAAAGGCCAATGCAGGGTCAGAGGTCACAGGTGCCGTCTTGACAGCTTTGGTAACAGAAAAGCCTCTGCAGTGCTGTGGCTGCAATTAAGATGTGCATCTCTGTTAAAAACAAATTAAAATAAAAAAAAACATTATAACTCTGAGGATCCTGATAGCACGGTACACTGTATATATAAGTGATACCTTATTTATTTATTTGTTTGTCCTCATCTCTTATAACATGGACATATTTTACTAATGGGGTAAATGTATGTTGCACATTTCATATCTGTTAATTCAATTCTTAGGGAAATAGTCCCACAATGTATATGTAGTAGACCTTGTGGGTTCTAAGATTGTAATTCTTCCTTGGGTGTGACTGGTACCAGTTGTCCAATGAGGGTAATTATAGTGGACCATCAGCTGGAACCCTGACCACCTTTTTATGGTGCTTCAGCTGAGATTTCAATGTTACCCAAACCAAATCTCATTGGCGTGTAAACACATTCCTTACACTCAGTGTGTGTGTGTGTGTGTGTGTGTGTGTGTGTGGTGTGTGTGTTTGTGTAGAAACTTATATTTAATTGCCAACGATGAATGGAAGGATCCCAAAGTTGTTTTGGGAAATATGCAGCCCCCACAATTCTCCTTGGTGTAGTTCCTTCAGTCCTAAATCAATTCTGATGAGTCCTCTGGAGAGGGTGTAATCAGGGTACAGCATTTCTCTATTCTCTCTGATTCACGACCCTGCTCTATGCTAGTGATTCGACCTGCCTTTTTTGTATGTTTTGAACAAACTGCTCTCCCCCTTCCACCATTCCACCATTCCGACAACTAAGGGTTGCAGCAAAGGGTCAGGACCTTATTCCATCTATGGCCCTAACGAGTGCTTGCATCATCACCATGCACCATTTTCTACTTGCGAGGTAAGCCTTGTTTGTGTCTTACTATGGGCAAAGTTGAGTGCTGCTCCTTTGCATCATGGCCAGCCTGGGCCCTTTCCTTTGTTGTCTGGCTTCATTTTTGCTAAATCCCGTATCCCCTCCATGCGGATTGGCTGGGATGCATGATGTCACCATCCACTACTAGTGAGCCGGCATGGCGAAGCCGGCTCAGAGCTAAGGGCCACAGCCATGGGCCAGGATCTCTCCCTGCCTGGACCCTACTACATCTAATACCCCAATGCATGCTTACAATATCACCATGCACCCTTTTCTACTTGTGAGGTAAACCTTGTGTGTGTCTTACTATGGGCAGAGTGGAGCACTGCTTCTTTGCATCATGGCCACCCAAGTCCCTTTCCTTTGTTGCCTGGCTTCGTTTTTGCTGAATCCTGCCTCCGCTCCATGCGGATTGGCGGGGATTCCCTAATGTCACCACCAGTACTAGTGAGCCGCCATGGCGAAGCTGGCTCACAGCTAAGGGCTGCAGCCAAGGTCCAGGATCTTCCCCTGTCTGGGCCTGTACTGGGCTTCCAGTGTTTCAGCATTTTACTATGCCCCTTTCATCTTCCGTTCATGTGCTTCCTCTCTGCATGCCCCCTGATGTGCTGCTGGCTGCCTCACCTGCTTCCAGGTGAGGAAGGAAGGCCTGATACCCTTCCCACTGGCTCACTCCCTCTTGACTGCTTCCTATACCACAACTATGTATCCTGAACTTGGTCCCTCACATCATATGACTCTAACATCTTGTGGACAATATAATTTCTTTCCACTCCTGTCCTGCCTTGTTGTTGCATACACTTTGATTGCCTTACTTTTTCCCCAGAATATAATGTTGAATTTGCCATTTTGCTTGCAATCTGATGTCTTGTGGGTGTGACCTTACCACTATGCACATTTCACATTATGTTGGTCAGCTCCCTCATCCCTCCATTACTCCCCTGTCTCTTCTACTCTCATGCCTCTGCTGCATTGCTTCTATATGCTCACTGTTTCCTTCCCTTGCTGACCTCTCTCATGCCCTCTGTTCTACAGTATAGTCCCGGGAGTATAGCTCAGCGGCAATGTTCTCGCATTGGAAGCAAGACAACACGTAGAAGCACAGGTTCGATCCCCGGGTCCGCGCTTAGAAACCTCTGGGTATTAAGCGCATTATAAATAACCTATCCTCTCCTTCTTTTTTCACTGTTACGTATCTGCTCATTTTCTCCCACCTTGCCCTTGACCTGGTTTCTCAAACCCATAGTCACCGACCTTTGGAGCGTTAATTGTGTGTTTGCAAATCTGTTGTAGTCTCTTATTTCATGAGGCAAGTGTTTTGGGTCTGCATTCACTTTACCTGTTGAGTCTTTACTGTGTGTTTGCATGTCTGGTGTAGCACCTCATTCCATGAGTTGAGGCTTTTCCAGTCTGCACTCACCCATTCCTGCTTGACATACTTGCATTCTGGTTACCTAAAGCGTACTTGTCCCTGGATTTATATGTGTTTTTGTTGTTTTTGTTTCCTCTCTCCTCCTCCCTTTTGGACCCCCTTTCCTGCCATTTCCCCACCTTTCATGCTCAGCACTTGAACATACCACATCATCTCACGACCTAGCCAGAATGATTTAGTTTGTCTTCCTCCCTGCTTCTTCTCCTTCGCCTCCCCCTGCCCCAGCCCTCACTCTCATACTTTAGCACTTGCACGTTCTGAACGTTTCAAGGCTTTTAAAGAAGTTTTTGGTTTATTTTGTACCTCTCTTCCATACCCCCCTCCTTGACTTTACCTGTTTCGAAACACAATTTTTGCTATGTAGTGTGCATTAAAAATGACCAATAAATAAAAAATAAATACATACCTGAGTTAGGATTTGGTGGTCAGCATGTCTCACAGTTATCTCAGTGTATTAAATTTGTATCACCCATGTGTCCGCCCTGTGGCGGAAGGTCAGCTATAGAAGGGTTATGTATATTAATTCCAGACAAGCCCCCCCTCTGCCCACTGGCAGGACTGCAGATTTGGGGGATTGCCTATATTTGTTTTTTTGTAAGGGCAGGTGACAACCTTTCCTAAGAGACAACTACTCCACTGGAAGATCTCTAGAGAACAGGAAGCAAAGGGCACACCCATTCAAAAAGGGCTATGCCTCACACAGGATGATACATTTCTAAAGGCCTTTGATTGTATTGAGAAGGTAAGGGGTCATGTTACTGTAGCCAGAGAGAGATCTTTACAGTTTTGCCAATATTTTGCCAACTTGTTCTATCTTCCTCTCTTTCTATTTCCTGTCTCCTCCACTTCCTGTAGAACAAAGCACATTGCCTGTGATGTCAAAAGGACAAAGTACACTCCTTTCAAGACCAGAGATTGGACCCCTAAATCAGGCTATCTTTAGTCCAATCTCCTGTGGGTTTCGCCTTTAAAAGACATGGAGGGTCATGCCGAGGACCCAAACCGGGTCCAGTACCGGCCTGGTTGAATGGGGACTTACCGGGTCATTTCGACCCTGGAGGACCCGGTAAGTCCCCATTCAACCGACCATTCCCCATTCCCATTGAGCCCACATAGGGCTCAATGGGAATGGGGAAGGCGCAAATATCGGGCCCGCGAATAGCAGGCCCGTTATTAGCACCCTGGTCCCTTAGCGGGATCCGTAAAGGACGTGTGGTCAGACCACATGTCCTTTACGGTTCCCACTAAGGAACCTCGGAATTGGGCGGTAAGGGTTTACTGGCACCGGTCTCCTTACCGGTACCGGTACCAGGTATCCCTTACCGCCCAACTTGGAATGAGGCCCATGGTCTCACACCACTTCTTTGAATCATTCTTTGGACTCAACTCCTGTAAGAAGATTTTGTTGGACCTTGCTCTGAGAGCAGTCCTTTCCAGAGTCCTTCAGTTGTGCAGTCAAGACAGGTGTACCAAGGCAGAGGAGAAGTCTTTCCCCTAACCATCCCCATGACCTCTGCTGCTGGACTAGGACTGCATGTCTGCCAGCCAACCTGTTACGCAGGACCTTACTGCATTGTAGGACCCCTGAAATGTGAGCCAGCCTCCTCCATATTTGGAGGCCCTAGAAAGGACTAAGCTTGGCCCTTGAGTCCCTGGGTGGGACCTAATAGCACCTAAAAACCATAACTGATGAGAACCCAGTTTTTTTACGTTGACCCTCTGTAAACCATGATTCTAGTGGGGTTGACACTGAATACATTATCAGGACCCTTCAACTCTGCCTTAGGTGTTCATTGTTCTTCGAACAACTATTTGCCTGTTCGCTGTTGCACTGCACCAGCTGGAGCGTGTCATTGACTCGGCTCGAACAAAAGAAATAGCACTGCCTTGCATTGTTTGAATCCCCGTCTGAGGCACCAGCTTTTTCATCACCACTACAGTAAGTCGATCAATCCAACACTGGTATCTCCTGAACTGTGACTTCCTAGCCCCTGCATAGAATCAAATGATATGCACAACCCGTCGGGAACAGCTCGAGCGCTGTCGATCCCCGACCACCTAACTGAACTTGGTGACTAGCACTTCTCGAGTAGATGCTTTGAGACCTCATATATCTTCTGTTAGAACCCAACCCAAGGCCAGCTTGTGCACCACCAAAACTGCCTCATCTTCAAACTGAAGAGATCATGTGATTGATGCTGTGAAGCTGGTACGATGATATTGAACAAGTAAGACCTTTTCAAAGGAATTATTGACTAATATCTATTCCCCTGGTCCATACAGCATCTTTTCTATCGTGGCAGATACTGTGTTATTTCTACAGGGGGGTGTTTTTACAGTGTTTTCTAGTTAGTTATTACTGTACATGGTGTGTTTGATTAAAGTATATATTTTTATAGAATCTTGATTGACCAGTCCTTTATTACGGACTGTTATACTTTGCTGTTTGTTTGTTTGTTTGTTTGTTTGTTTATTTGGTAATGCGCACCAAACCCTTAGGTAGCCGGGTGCAAACAGTACAAGACGTCTTATAGCTTAGTTACATAGCATGGACAGGTGCATAGAGGTAAGTACAACAGGTGTATAAATACATATAATACAGAGCGTCGCCTTAGAGGGCCAAGGAGACATTATCATATAATTTGTATATACATATTTGCCTACTGTACAGTAAAAAATCCTCAGGTGCAAGAGTCAGGTGCATGCCAGAAGTGGTAGGAATAAGGTAGATCAGGTTAAGTGTCGTTACTACGCAGCCATTTAAGTACCTTATGTCTAAATGTAGGGTAGGGTTGTTCTAGTCTAAGGTCAAGTGGTAGTTTATTCCAGCATTGCACAGCTTTGACAGGGAAGCTGGTTCCTCCGGCAGTCGAGCGTTTAAACCTGGGAATCTCCAGCATAGATGTATTAGCAGATCTAGTAGGGCGGGTAGCTCTTCTCCTGGAGATTTTATCCGCTAAGTAAGGAGGTGCTAGGTTGTTCAGGCATTTGGAAGTTAGAGAGGCTGTTTTAAGGAGGATTCTCTCCGTTATTTTCAGCCAGTTAACCTCTTTCCTGAATTTGGTGCTCTCTATAGGGGACATCCAACACTGCTCTCAGGGCGTTATTCTGTAGTCTTGGAATTTTATCTGTGATGTATATGTTGGCTCCTGAGTACAGGACATTGCAGTAATCTAGTCTTGACATAATAAGGGCATTGGTGAGGGTTATACAGCTAGCATTAGAAAGATATGGTCTAGATGCCCGGATTAGTTTGCAGGTATGGGTTGTGGTGGAGGCCAGGAGTTGACTTGCTTTTTGAGTGTGAGAGAGGAGTCTAGATAGAATACTAAGGTTTTAACCACAGTCCTCACCTTGATAGTGTTGTTTTCAATGTTGAAGCGAAGGATGTGTAGTTTGGGCCTAGCTTTTTGATATTCGTATCCAAACCTACGATTAGTAACTCTGTTTTGTCGTCGTTCAGGCAGAGGCCATGTGATGCCATCCATGCCTGAATGATGGAGTATATTTTGACTTGGGTTGACTTTGGGTTGCTACTGAGCCACATTCACACCCCTCTTGAGAGTACAGCCTTCCCTCGGCCCATGTTACCACAAAAGGTGAGGGAGGTATATCACTTAATTGTGGCTGTCTTGCCTTCATGATTGTGTTGGCTTTGTAGAAGTGTGAGGGCTAAGTGGGTGCTTTAGCCTCTACTCATCCTTGTTCTCATGCAGGGCAGAAGTCAATTTGCCACATTGGGACAACAAGGTTTTGAGTCAAATACATTGGAGAAATCTGACACTGCAATGTGTCTTAGAAAGAAACAAAGTCAGTGAAAGTATACACACACCACGCATCATCAGTCCATCTTCTAGATTAGGGTATTTGCAATAGTCAAACCATTAACCTGTATTATTCGTTATACATGGTATGTAAATCGTAAATCACACTGCAAAGCACGTAAGCAGTAATCTCAAATCACTAAAATGAGCTGTAAAAGAAAGAATCTAATGCAAACATTGCATATAAATCTATATATATAAAAGTGAAAATGTGTTTGTTGTGGGATTTGTGGAGAAGCGTTATTCCGAATACAATTTCAACTGTTTTACCTATCTGCACCACATTTGCATAGTTGCCTGTTAGAACCCTGCAAACATTACTAGTGACATGACATTCGGACACCATACCTCGTTCCCTGGATTTCGGAGCCTTCACACATGAGACGGTTGGCTGAAATGGGCAAACCATCAATGTGGTCGTAGACGGACCAGTCCCGAAACAAGGAACAAAACCCGAGGTCCAGGCCCTAGGATGCATAATTTCCAGGCTATGTCACACAGACACGTGCCCATTCTCAGTGCAGTTTACTTCAGGTTACACGCAACATCAAGAGATAAACGAATCGGAACAACGACCTACAGGATCAGTGTTATCATGTCTATCTACAGAACCCATTTGGAGAACAGGTACTTCTGGAAGTTTAATATATTTTGTCCAACTATTTCGACAATTGACATTTATCGCATTTATCACATTCTTTTGTTATTAATGGACCAAAAACAGAAATACATCAACAAGTAAGGGAGAGTGCCCAAAACATCAGGAGGGAGGACAGTGGGTGAGGGGTGTCAAGGTCAACATAAAGGAAACATACAATGAGTCCCCCCTCAGAATTTTTCTCTTAACAAAATAAATTGATACTTTAACCAAGTATTTTATGGACTGATTCACCCACATTGGACGTTTTCCAATGTAAAGCTCTTTATGTAGCCTTCCTTAAGAACTTTATTGACTCATTCAGGCTGTAAATACATAGCTATATTTATTGACTTTTTCTCTGAATGCTGTACTACCTATTAACCTAATTTAGGGATTGAACGGTGCTTATAATACATGATAATGATCATAATATTAATAGTAATGATAATAACAATAATAATAATACTAATTATAATATTGTACTGAATATTTTCATTTTTGTTTAATTTACCAATGCACATATAAATATGTGATATTGAATACAATTTCTGGGAGGATCAGAACATTACATATAAGTAAAGTAATTGGTCAATCAAAAACTAAATGGCACTCTTTTACAAGGATAGTCATAGAAGCAGTACTTAGAGGAAATGCTATATGATAGGGATAACGCTCTATTGGACCTCTTTTTATTCCCATATACAAATAACGTTGCTCTTTATTGTAGAATACATTTTTCCATATAACAGATATTTTAATTAAAAAAAATCATATTTTCAGAATTTTAAACAGCTCTAAACAGCATCATTAACATATTCAGTTCTTTCTAAATTGAACTAAATTACTTATTGATTAATCTGAACATGTTGATTAAGGAAGGCGACCCATCCAACTAGCCCCGCTTTTGTCAGGCATGCACTAATAGTTGACGGTGTATTCCGACAATCAATGAAATGAGTGGCACACTTTCAGCTTCAACGTGATCACAAACCACTAAATTCTGCAGTGTACGTTAATGACAACCCATTTTATCCTGCGGACACTGAATGTGTTATTAGCGGCTGTGAAGATTAAATATGGCCAACAATCACATTGTCAGAAACATATCACAATGTGAACTATGTGAATTAGGCACTCATATTTCTTTCTAAAAACTGTGAGTCTACCTCTAACTGTGGATGGATTTGTGAAGAAGAAACAGGGTGGGAGAATCCCTCACATTTGGATTAGAATTTGAAGATACTGAGGTGAAGTCACAAACAATGAATTACCTTTGTGTGTGACAAGTACGGGACATGCAAATTGTGTATTTGATAACATGCCACTCAACTAAAAACGCTCTTGCATCCCACGGAAAATGCGTGGGACACTGTGAGCACAATTTACAGAAAAAGTGATAGCAGCACGCAAAGGTATTAACGTATATGTGAACATTAGTGCCCGGCCTGGCATGCCCACAACACTACCCCATGGCCTGCCTAAGAACATAGCATCGTAGAAGTTCTCAGCGCCACACTAGGAACTGTGACATTGTCCAGGCAGATGCGAAGTAGGAATCCAGGATTATCAATCAGCAATCACCATCACTACCACTCCTACACATCTGCGCCCACCAATTCTGCATTGAGGCTGCACCCACTCCTCGTCCCAATACCCCGACCGATCTGCACCTTTATTTCTACATTGAGGCTGCACTCACTCCTCGTCCCAATGCCCCGACCGATCTGCATCTTTATTTCTACATTGAGGCTGCACTCACTCCTCGTCCCAATACCCCGACCGATCTGCACCTTTATTTCTACATTGAGGCTGCACTCACTCCTCGTCCCAATACCCCGACCGATCTGCACCTTTATTTCTACATTGAGGCTGCACTCACTCCTCGTCCCAATACCCCGACCGATCTGCATCTTTATTTCTACATTGAGGCTGCACTCACTCCTCGTCCCAATACCCCGACCGATCTGCACCTTTATTTCTACATTGAGGCTGCACCCATTTCTTGTCCCAGTACTCTGATCTTTCTGCACCCTCCAATTCTACAATGGGACTGCACCCACTCCTTGTCCCAGTACCCCAACCAATCTGCACCCTAATTTCTACATTGAGGCTGCACCCAGTTCTTGTCCCAGTACTCTGACCTATCTGCACCCTCCAATTCTACATTGAAGCTGCACCCACTTTCATCACTCCACACCACATGTACTACCTCACAGTACTTGCCCTAGCAAGGTGCCACCTCACCTAGATGCATTCCAAATACACATTACCCCAACCCCCACACTTATGTAACACAGTTCTGGCCCAAGCTGTTGGATGACATGCATAATGTCTGAGAGAATTATTTTAGAATCAGATTGCTGCTGAGGTCCATGGTGAATCTCCAGCACACTGCAATGGGCAATCTACACTGCCATATCATTTTTCTACAACACTCTAATAAATACCACGTGTGACTGTATGTTCACTCTTTACCCCTTGCACTCAGAAACACTACAGGTGGACTCCCACTGCTGTACAACCTTTGAACCCGGAGAACACATAGAAATGTATAGTGGGCTACACTCAGGATCCATTGTGAGCATAGTTAAGTCACGCACTGAACAGTAATTGATTCCCAAATCTACTAATATACCCGAGAAAATTCACCCAGCTCGGGGCTCTACCTGAGCATGATTGAGGTTTCAGCTGTACAATACAAATACCCGTGATTCCCTGCGCCCCACATTTCAAATTGTATTTTTATCGTGTTGTTTCCAGAATCAGACTAGAACTGTTGTATTAGTTGTAATGTGTTGGTGCTGCTGCTCACTACACTGTGTATTTGCACATGGTTCTGACTTCTTAAAACCTTATATGTTATTTTTTTATTTTTTATAATTTTTATTGACCTTATTTTTATCCATTTTATAATCATCTTGTGCAGTCTAGTGATTTTTATGACGAGACGAGCCCTCCGTACCTCTCTTTTCTCCTAACTTTCTTCCTGGGTGCATTGTGCTGGACTACATTCCCCAGTAGCCTTTGCAGCCCATTGCCGTATTTAATTAGTTTCAGGTGCGTCAGGGTCAAGCTAGTCTTCGCTAGTCCTCACTTCTTCGTGCAGGCGCTGGCGGAATCCCTGCTTGAACTTACTAGCATCTAAGACGAAACAGCTCTGGTAGGACTTGTATTGGTTAAGTAAACCATGTACTTCAGCATAATCACCCCGAAGCTCGGCATGGTGTCGGATGTTTTTAAAACTATGGCCCTCATTACGACCCTGGCGGAAATCGCGGTGCAAAATGCACCATGGAGCACGGCGGAAAGCTGCCGATAGCGCCATGGGGGTTGGCGGATTTTCCGCCCCATTCCGACCTTGGCGGGGCGGTAAATCCCCATCCCCCATTTTACCCTTCCCCATTCCCATTTTTGCCCCATAGGGTATAATGGGAGTGGGGAAGGCGTTAATTACGCCACCGTAAAATACGGTGGCGTAATTAACAACAAGGTCCCGTAGCGCCATGGATTTCTCCGCCCGGAAAAACCAGGCGGAAAACGCTCCATGGCGCTACGGGAACTCGTAGTAGGGCGGACGGGTCCGCCGCGAATAACGCTGGCGTAAACCCACTCCGCCAGGGTCGTAATGAGGCCCTATGTATAATAAGTATGTAACTGTGAAATGGTCATGCTAAACACAAGATCTCTAGATAAACATGCATTGGATGTTACAGACTAGATTTTAGATCAGCACATAGATATCACGTGCCTCGCAGAAACATGGTTGCAGGACTCCAGTGGACCAAACACACACTTGGCTTCCCCCTGGATTTACTTTGTTTTTTAACAACAGGGAGTGGCAGTGGTAGAGGAGTGTCTTGCTTGGCACGAGAGGACTTGCACCTTTTTCAAGTACCTATTAAGTGCTCAGGCTTCAAAATCATTCTCCTGAAGTCTACTCCTAGTTCCAACAATCTTGTTAATATAGTACAGGCTTTATCGCCCGCTGTCTGATACCTCCTTTTTTATGAGGAGATCTCAAACTTTATGGCCTCCCTTCATAAGCCTAACAATTCTACGTTGGCTCTGGAGGACTTCAATAGGTGGTTACATAATCCACAGGATATAGAGGCTTTTCATTTGGACAACTCTTTGTGGATAATGAGTTTGTGTTCCTCATCAAAGACCCGACTCATTACCTCGGAAACACGCTATACTGGGTTATCTCTAGAAATGTGCCACACAGATCGACCTGCGTTCTACTTTGTATTTGGTCTGACGACCCCCCACTACGCAACCTAATATTGCCAAAAGGGTGACTAGTAGCAATTATAATAAAGTAAATGCAATCGGCCTTGAACAGTGTCTGATGGAGTTAATGACCATTTTATTTATTTATTTGTATACTTTTAAAACGCCGAAAGCCTGCAGGCATCAGGGTGCATAACATAAATCATACAAGTGACAAACAAAAACAAGAAAACACCAAGAACAGGCACTTAACAGTCCAACAATAACAAAAATTGAGGCGGACCTAGTGGTGAGCAAGTATGTGAACAGTGCTACTACAACATTTAACCAATTAATGCAGAACAATTCTCAGGGTAGTGGAGGAGCATATATGCTGTGAAAATTATATTCTGTTCAAATACTGCGGTAAACTGCTGGACCCACATCCCAGAATGATACAGTCAGTATTGTCAGTATGACACCACTTTGCAATTTGAGTTCTGACTTTTAGATCTTGCATTCTCACACCGTTAGTGCCCATTTTAGAGGTAAGCCAAGTGAATATTTAGTTTTTCAGGGCCTGGATTCAAATTGGGTTGGCTTAGCAACATTGGTAATGATGAAATTCCTCGAGTCCAAGGCAAAACTCCTAAGACTAGGACTAGGACAATACTGGCCTCTGAGGGTGATTCTCCCCACCTTTTAGTGGCTAAATATGATGAGGTGGTATTAAAAAATCTGGACAGGGTTGCACCTGTCAGATGTAAGCTTCTTTGTGAATTGTCAAATAATAAGAAATGGCTCACGCCAGCCCTATCTGCTTGTAAGAAAGAAAAAAGGAAAGCAGAAAGATTATTGCAGAAAGATCAGCTGCAGATACATAACAAAAGACTTGGAAGTCTCTAGACAAGCTGTATCAGCAGGAAATTCTGCAAGCCAAAGAAACTTTTTTTGACCATCAGCTCCAGACTGCTGAGAATAACTCTAAAAAGTTATTTGAAATCTTGAGAGAGTTAGTGAAACCTAAGTCTTTGAATGACGGGTTTTCCCCTAACATCGATGATTGTGAAGTGGTGCAAAAGGCTTTGCTGATAAAATCTTCATTGCCCATTCCTTAATTAGGGAAAGCTTACCTTCATCGGTCTCCTGCTCTAGTGACACATTTGAAACTAATTGGGAGCCAAGTAACCTATCTCTGAAGACTTTCTCGCCAAGTTGCTAAGCAAAGTGAAACCTACAACTTTTGAAGGGGAAATTTTTCCTGCTAAAATTATTTTTGAACATCTTAACCTTTTTTGCCCTTCCTGGTTTGCTTTGTTAATGCTACATTTAGGATAGTTGTATACCCGATTCATTAAAAAAGTGGGAGTAACCCCACTGTTAACAAAAACAGGGTTAGATAAGAAAGTCTATTCTAATTATAGGCCTATTAAAAATGTAATACTCCTTTCGAAGGTGGTGGACAAGGTGGTACCTCGCAACTGCAAGAACACCTGGAAAAGTCAGAAATTCTACATCCAGACAATCAGGCTTTAGATCTCACCATGGCACTGAAAGTGCCATGCTGGATCTCCAGAGTGAAGTGCTCAAGATCATGGACAATAGTAAGGCCGGCTTGTTGAGGCTGCTGGATTTATCTGCAGCTTTCAACCTTGTGGACCACAGGAAACTAGTGGATTGCCTGAAAAACATTGCTGGCTAGTCTGAGAAGTCAACCCTCTGCATTGAATCTTTCTTACATACCAGGATGTCTACAATTATCTGGGGTGAGCGTAGATCAAAGCCAGAGAGGCTTCAACGTGGTGTACCGCAGAGCGCCTGCCTTTCACTGACACTTTTCAATATATTTGCCGTCTTCTGTGTGATCTGCTTGACTTACTGGGAGTAAATTGTTCAAACTATGCTGACAACACCCAGCTGATTATTAACCTCAGCGTGAACTATGACCAAGACTGGGACCTCATCACCAGAATCTACAGTAGTATTTTGGGCTGGATGGCAAACAATGGTATGGGTCACAACACAGACAAAACTGAGTTATTGATTTTTGGATCCACTCACACATGTACAAAATTGGATAGTGCATATTCAAGTTTTGTCATCCAAAACCAGCCCATAAATGTCATCTCAAAAGTCAAGACTCTCAGAGTTGTTTTAGAAGCTTCTTTAAGGTCAGAAACCCAAGTTCAACACACCATTAACAAGGCACAATATTCTTTAAGACTACTTAGATTAGTCAAACCTTGTGTATCAGAGATACATTTTACCACCATAGTTAGGGCCTTGATTATGCCACGCATTGATTATTGCAGCGCACTCCTGGTTGGCCACAGCAGCGGTTGGTGGCAAAGGTTAGAAATCCTGCAGAACGATGCTGTGTGAACCATCAAAGGGGTCCCTAGAAGAGACCACATTACTGAGCATCGCAATGGTCTGCATTGGCTTTCAGTGGCAGCCAGGGTCCGCTTTAAAGTTGGCACTATTGTGCACAAGTGCCTATATGGTCAGGTGCCCAGTTACCTCAAGGACGCAATCAGTGGTCTCTGGCATAAGACTGTCACCAGATCTAGTGATCTTGCCCACCTGGCTGTTCCGAAGAGCAGACGGGTAAAGGGTGTGGGGAAATCTTTTCAGATAAAGGCGGCATATATGTGTAATGGTCTCCCAAAGGACATAGCTGCTGAAAAACAAACACTTAGTTTTTAGGAAAAGGCTGAAGACAGTTATTTTTGAGGAATTGTCCATCTAAATAGTGTACCTCTTTCTCTTCTGCTTCTGCTCCCTGATGCCTGTGGGCTTTTGGCACATTATAAATACAAAAATAAATAAAAATAAATAAAAAGGGCAAGGACACTTGGCAGCTATGCCCCTGTTCATGCATTGTCCCGTTGAGTTTTGAGCAATTACCTTTCTCAACCTTTCTATCCTGCCTCTTCCATGACAACATTTTGCAGATTTCATTAGCCAGCCTTAGGGTCAGGTGTGCAGCTTGCACATCCCCCTCTGTACCTCTTCCAACCCCATCAACCCGGACACCTCTAATGTCTCTCTGTTGCTGAGGTGGCCTCCATGACAATGGTATTCAGGTGCTCCACCATAGCAGCAGTGCCATCAGATGTTGAGGCTCCCCAAGGTACATGGCCTTCGGATGAGATGAATGGAATTGGCCATGTATGCGGTCTGCGGTGGCGTCTGGAGTCCTTGGCCCTGGCATGCAGCTCCTCAGCACATGTTGTTCCCTCTTCTTCAGCTGTCCCTGGCCTTGATGTCAGACTTTCCCATTATATGCACACAAGGCATCTTTCTCACACAAAGCTCCCTGCCACAACTTCTATACTTGGCAGTTTTACTGATGTGTGCTATGACATAGTTCCAGAGGCTGCATGCTGGTCACCACATTTAAAAAGAATATCCACGAAAACCACTGACCTGTTCACTTCATGCATTCTCATCCACAACATCATAAAGCTCTTGTACTATAAATCCTATGGAACTTACCAGCAACTGGAATACAAACCTGCGGGTCATTTATCCGGGCATGGAGAGCTGGATTGATGCTCCCCTGGATCAGGAGAAGAAGTTGTGTAATTTGATAGTGGCCTGCAGAGAGCACCACCAAGGATCCTCAGTTCATCACAGCACTTCTTGATGTGGACTGCCACACACTCCACGATGATGGAAGCCATGATGTCTTAAAAAAACAAAAGGATATGGGCTACCCCTCCCTTTTCCAAGTATTCAAATACTTGAGTTATGTTAAGTACCATGGTTGAAAAATCCACTGCACACAACCAGAAATCTGTCAAAAAACAAAACCAATATGAAAGCAAGGTTTAATGTCAGCAAAAAAGCGGCTGTAAAAAAAACAAAAAAACAAAATTCCATAAAAATACCCACATCTAATAACTCCAAGAAGTTTTTACTAACATCAAAACTGTGAATGTAACTGTAAATAGAAACAATGAGATAGTATGTGAAAACAAAAAACACAAAAAGAGGTCAATCCAAAAACAAAACTTGTAGAGGAGGTCACAGTTCCTGATGAAATCTCAATAGACTTGATGGATATGTCTGTGTACGAAGATGACCACTCAGTTAGCGCTGTTCACATGGGCCCTCATTACGACCCTGGCGGAAAGTGACTGACCTGACCGCCATAGACCAAATAGCGTTTCCGCCATTGCACGACGGAGCAAAGTGCGGCTCATTCCGACCCATCGGGCACGAGCACCACGCCATGGCGGAAGTGCAAAGTCCGCGATGGCGGAAATGACCCCAAAACGGCCCACACCGCCGCCGTACGGCGCCCTAGGTGCAATTCCGCCACCCATCTTAGCGGTCACCGCAATGAGCGGCAATCGGAAAGTACGGTGACCGTAAATATACGGAAACGGAAGTAAAAACATGGTCCCGGAACGGGAAACAGCACGCCGTACACCTATAAAAACACAATTTCCACACAACCATTAAAAATACTACCCTGAGACTCATCCCAACCCGTCATCCACCCTAGTGAAACCAAGAAAAATGGGAAAAGTAGCGAAGAAAGCGTGCGACCGCAAGCGGCAGGTCCACTTCTCCCGTGAGGAACTCACCGTGCTCACAGAGACCCTCCAGGAGAATGCTGCCGTCATCTTCTTGACGCAAATGACCAGGACGGCACTTGCGAACAAGAAGGCCATATGGGCCCTGGTGGCACAGCGGGTAAGTGCGGTGGGGACCGCACCCCGCAACCCACAGCAATGCAGAAAGCGATGGGACGACTTGCGGATATGCGTACGGAGCATACTATCCGCCAACCGTAACATTGCCTCAGCCACCGGGGGAGGATCGGAATCACCCATCAAGTTGACCCCCTGGGAAGAAATCTGTGCCTCCACCATTGGAATGGAGAGTATAGAGGGAGTCGGAGGGATGGCGACAGGAGTGCAGACATCCGAAGAATCAGGTAGGTGGGCCAAATAAAACAATGCTAAATCCACAATGTCCAATCATGTGAAGTACCATGTGTCCACATAGTGCAACAGTAACACATGTCCAGGAGAACGTCCACATACATAGGCCTGATAGCACACTTTAAAAGTCACATTAAATACATAAATAATTAAAAATCCTAAAAACACCCTCTACACGTGCAGCAGGCACACCCTAACTGCAGGCAGCAAAACAACTTTATCCTCAATCCACACAAAAATGAAACCACCTCCAAGGCCCCAACCCAAATCACCCTCAGGTACCACCCCAATGCATGTGATACATTGCCATTCCAATTTCCACAGACCCATTAATAACGCTCGCCCTCCTTTACTCCACCACAGGGTCCGATTCAAACGACGAGCTCCAGGACACCCCTACCAGCACACCTGCAAAGAGGGCCAAGACCAACGGCCAAAGACCCTCCACCTCAGCTGCACGCATCAAGACACGGCAGCAGCACAAATCAAGTGGCAGCACACAGGAGGGAACTTCAACAGGCACCCTAGCAGCCAGCATGCCCACAACAGCACCACCACAGGTCCCCCCAATGGATGCCACAGAAGGCACTGCTTCTGGTGGCAGCAGCACCATAGGTGACACTGCATTAATGGCAGCATGCTCCGACACAGAAAACGGGGATGTCGAAGTAAGATCCATCCATGACCTGTCTCAATCCCCCTGTCTGTTCCATCCCGTACACCATGAGGATACCACGCAGGGGCACCCACAAGACGACGACTGGCCATCCCCCACAAGCCCTGTGGCAAGGCAACATGAGGTGACCAGCCCCTCTGTGACACCACCGCAAATGGCCATGGCACAGCAGAGGCAACAGTCCCTCGACCAGGTGATCGTGCAACGGCAGCAACTGGCCACGCTCCTCAAGGACCATGCTGATGAATGTGGGGGTACTAAGGCAGCCATAGAAACATCAACTGAGACACTTAGGGCAGAAATGGAGAGAAGTACAGAGACACTAAGGGCACAAATGGAGAGAAGCACCGAGAGCCTGAGGGGGGAACTGCATACGACGTCCAAAGACGTATGTGCTGAACTTGCCGCTGTGCGCCGTGTGCTCACTGAGCTCTCACAAACCCTTAGGGACATGCATGGACGTGAGCAGGCAGAGACATCATCCGTTGCAAGTTCCGTCCAGGGCAGCCCCCAACGTAGATCTGGGAGGAACCTGCGCTCCAAAGGCAGGGGTGCCCCTGATACCCGGAGAGGGGGCTTGCAATAGCGACTGGCCACTGACAATGAGCATTTTGGACACTGGTGTTCGGGGGGGAGGTAGGAGGGTGGAGGGGGTGTGTTGGGCTCACTTGGGTGGCGGGTCGATGGGGTGTGTAACATAATTTCACATATGCCATAAACAATGCACGATCATCCAATGAGATGTGTGGACATTGATCTTTGTGTACGAGGCCATTATAGGCGTACAGTCCATATTGTGCATGTTCCAGACACACACAGTGCCACAAGTCCCGTGTCCATGTATCAGCCACCAGGCGTGAGTGCTAGAAGCATGCATCTATGATATGCTGACGAATGTCACGGCCCTCCTGTGCCTCGCAGACTCCTTGAGGTGCTGCCACATCCCCACTCTCATCATGACCATCTTCAGGTGCTTGCAGTTCTGCGTCAGGGGCATGGGCACATTTCTACGTACGCACATGTTGTGTAGCATGACACATGCCATGACCATCTTTGCAACCTTCTCATGGCGGTACAGGAGTGCCCCGCCAGACCTGCTGAGGCAGCGGAAACGAGTCTTCAGTAGGCCGAATGCCTGTTCTATGACTACACGGGTACGTGAGTGGGCATGGTTGTAGTCCTCCTCATGCTGGTCCTGTGGGTTCCGGAGTGGTGTAAGGAGCCATCTCTTCAGTGGATACCAGGCATCACCTGTATGTGGACAATAAAGGATGTTTGTGGAATGACATTGCTACGTACGCACCCCCCCCTTCCTGCCAGGTCATTGCCGCATCACATACCCCACATTATCACGCATGAAATGAGACTCACTGAGTAGCCAGGATCTGTTCCCTGCGTGTCGCTCCATGTAGCGTGGTATTGTAGAGTTCCTCAACACCATAGAATCATGGGTTGATCCAGGAAATCGGGCACAACAATGTGTAATGATCCTGTTGGAGTCACACACCATTTGTACATTCAGAGAATTAAATTGTTTTCGGTTGCGGTACTGGGCCTCCATGGCATGTGGGACGACCAATTCCACATGGGTGCAGTCGATGGCACCAATGCAACCCGGTATGCCGCCAAGTGCATGGAATCCCACTTTTGCGTTCGTAATTTCCTGCTCCGAGCGTGGTAGAGAGATGTAGTCCTCTGCGTGCTTCAGGGGGGCATCGAGCACTTGCAATAGTGTCCGTGAGAACAGTGGCTGTGAAATGCCATGCAACTGTCCGACTGTGTGCTGGTAGGTGCCTGTGGCCAGGAAGTGGAGTACAGACACCACCTTCAGTAGGGGTGGGATGGCGGTTGGGCTATCTATCATGCTGACAAGGTCAGCCTGTGTCATGTCCACAATGGCGGTTATGGTGTCCCGGTCCAAACGGTAGAGGGTGTGGATCTGCTCATCAGTGAGGTTGAACGGATGTGCTCGGAGGTGTGGGATTGCGGGCTGCCTGCGTGGTGGTAGTGGCTGTGCTGGCGGCCCTTGCTGGCCCTGCCTTGCCCTCCTCCTCCTCCTGCGTCTCCTCCGTGCGGCCGGTTGTTGTAGTAGTTGGGGTTCGTCTTCTTCTTGAAGTTGGAGTACTTGCAGTGCTATCAGGTCCCCCAGGGCCAACATCGCTAGTCCTGCCGGTAGCATTTCGGAGTGGGTGTGGTTGTGGGAGGGGGTTGGGTGTGCAATTTATGTGTTTTCAGGCTGTATAGCCTCCCCCTGTGGTGATTCATTCCACCTGTGCAAGCTGCAATCCCCTTTGGGCGAGCACGTCCCGCACACAACGCTGCAATTCGACGAATGGCATCTTGCTATTACAATCATGTATTTGTTCCCGATGGCAGTGTAATATTGGTTGATATGTTCATTCTGCTATGGTCCCATTGTTTCACATACTATCTTTGCAGTCGCGAACAGACTTGTGAAGGGTCAGTGGAACGTAGTACTCGAGTAACGGTGGACCCTCATGCAACACTGTACCGAGGTTCACCAACGGGCGGGGCGTCCCATTTGTGAGTGAAGCCAGTTGCCATTTTCACACATTGCCACACTAGATGGATGAATTTGTGATTTCAAGTGGTAACAGTTGCCTTTTCGACGTGATGTTGCAAATGAGGAATTCGAAGGACGGCGCTTTTCGGTTTTCAGCTAGCGGCGAGGAGATGCCCACAGGTCTGACTGCAAATATAACGTTCTATTGTTCAATGTCCTTGGGACAGGGGCCATGGCGAGAATGCAATGATTGATATGAATAGTATGGGATGCGCAATAGCGTAGTGGACGATGAGGCCGGACATTCCCAAATACATGTTACTTCGCAACACTGGAATTATGGGCTGGAGCACAGTGGATTTTGCAGACTGCATAACGCACAGACTCAATGGAAATTTCACATGTTATGTGAGTATGAAATCAGGCGTTTTCATTACGGGATGAGGGAATGATGTATGGATGCATGGACAGATGATTTAATACAGAGTTTGCCATGTACAGGGCTTTTTGAAATCTATCCACCTCCCCTGCGCTATGTGATGCAGTGCTGCCATAGTGGGACCATCGTCTATCTGCCCTTGTTGAACCCTCCCTGTCTCGACGCGCCTTCAAACACTTGTGTCTATGCACGTTACTGATCCCATCTGATGGATTCTGTTTTAACAGACGCATGCACAAAAACACTCCTTTGTAATAGTGTTTTCACATCGATATATATAGTTATGATTCGCAAGTGGTTTTTGGGTGGAAATAATCCTTTGGAGTGGGCTAGCATGCATATGGCTGTGGATTTAGTGTGATCATTGAAGTGAGTAATTCAAATGAAGTTCGGATGCCCATACTATTCTTTTTCATTTCATTTGGGTGACAGGTATCTCCTCCCCTTTTGCCACTGCCATCTGTATGCCACTCCTGCAGATGGATTTTACTCCCGACACCTGCTGCTTCGTGTTAATCAGTGGAGCACCATTTCGATCTTATGGGACGATCGCCAATGGGCCACATGCCCTTACGCAGTACTAGTGGCTAAGAGCAACATTTCGGCCTTTCAGCTGGACTAGTGCCTACCTAATGGGACGGCCCTGCGGTTCTAGGCGCTTCCATGTTGCCTTTTTGAACGTGAATGTAGCCCCTGTGTACCATGAAGGAACAGGGCGTCACACAAGAAGAAGCTGGTCATTTATTGCGGATGCAGCCCACAATGATGAAATATATTTTGGAGTTCATGACCTAATGGCTGTATGGGCTTGGTGATTTTGTTGTGCATTAAATTTCTATTCTGATATGAACCGTGTAGCGTTCTTCTTTGCAAATGATGTGGCATATTCCTATTTGTGGAGCGATGTATTGTGAGGAGATCTGCATTGGGTTCCAGCTTCTGAGTATAGTTGCGTGGTACTGTACTGGGCGCGTTTGCCTACGAAGCCCAGTGAGGTCAGGGATAGGGGCTGCCAATATGACTGTTTTAATGATGTCATGCTCAGGGGCGGGGGATTAGCATTTGTGTAACAGATGCCGGTCAGCCAGGTGGATTGGTGGAATGATGTGATTATCGGAATATGGCTGGTCACAGGTGCCTGTGTTTGCATGCGTTTCTTGGAGGGAGACTGTGGTCATGTCCATTTGAATGGCTTCTGTATTCGTGCCATCTGTGCCCTGCAGCTCCCATTGGCCCCTCTTGAGATGAGCCTGGCTGCTCAGTCACTCTGCCAACTTGTGTGGTACATGCTTATGCTGATGGTTGGTTTGTTTACTGGCAGGAGTACAGGGCTGGTGCAGTCTCACTCAGGATACTGCTTTGGATGTTGCCTTACACTGGTGTCAGTCGATGGGGGGGCCTGTTTTTGTTTGTGTCATTTTTCTGTTCATGTTGCTGGACTTGACCCTTCACATGCCTGTGCTGCATCAGTGCGGCAATGGTGCCATGGCAATTATGGATGGCCACTCACAAGGCACTTGGAGCCCCTGGATTCATTTGGTCGTTGGCAGGCATGGATGACTTGTACATTTCACTGGTTGCATTGTGTGACTTCATTGCACATACGAGGAGTTGTACAATGTGGCCAGGGAGTGGTGTACAGGCACTCAGTAGGGCCGTTTACGGTTGGTTCGCGATGCCGTACTTCTCACCATGGCGGAATGGTACTTTCCGCCGTGCTTGATGGCGTTAGGTGCATGTCCGCTAGGGTCAGAATTCGCGTACCGTTGCGCCATGGTGGTAATTACGGTTTGGCATGGCGCGCGTGCACGTACTTGGTGCAGTTAGCGTTGGCGTTCACTACGGTGTCGCTAATGGCATCGTACTTTACGGTGACAGGTCATGATCGCACCGAGCGTTATTCGATGGCGGTATTGCATTTCCGCCATCGTTTTTCGATTTCCGCCAGGGTCGTAATGAGGGCCATGGTCTGCAATTAGGTCACCCCTAATGATACACCTTTTGTAGCTGTACAGGATACTGCCGTCAATAAGCTAAATGTTTATCCTGGTGAATTACTCATGAAAGGAAACACTCTTCTGATGCCTAAATACTCCGCAAATCCGATTCAAATGGTAGAGGGCCATGCTTCCCAATTAGTGTCCATTGGAAGGGTATGTACACTGATTGAACCAGTGGTGCCCATTGTTGTGGGTACTCCTCCACATATCAACGCACCACTCACTACTTTAAAGAAGAAATGGGAAAAATTAGCTCAATAAACACGGCTATAACCACGAGTAAAGGACACTCCTTGAATGCGCCTGTTCAGCAGGGCGCTGAAGGCAGGACTTTGAATGGGCTAACAAATGATCCCAGTTGGTCATCTTAATCACGAGTCTTTGACACAAAATGCGAGAAATTGAAACGGGAAGGAACGCAAGAGTCTAAAGGTCAAGGCCCCATACATATTAGGCAAGTCTCAAGAAAAAGCGACTCTAAATCACAAGTCTATTTTAAACTTGGACTGGATTGCATAGTAAACAGCGACAACCTCATCATTGATCGCAATAATGTGCTACGCCTACTTCACCATGTTCCCAGTCCACGAAATATTGAATCTAATGATCTAAAAATTGTGGAGTTTACAGAAGAAACACAAAACAACAAGGTTATCTTACCTTTAGATTCAAAAATCATATTCAACATCTTGCTGGAGACAGCCTCAACTCGTATGTCCCTGGGCTTTGAGGTATTTAAAATTGTGAACGATGCGTTTGATCCAACGAAAGTCTCAGGCTATGAAAAATGCAGTAGGATAAAAGAGTCCCGATAAAATCCTATGACGTCCCGAGTTGTAAGCGATGGAATTAATGCTAAAACAAACACCCTGATCCCAGATAGCACTAAAGAAGAGTGCCGAATGACTATTTTCCAGAGGGACACTTCTGTGACGATTGGGTCACCTAAACAACAAATCAAAATAACATTTGGCTGTGGAACACAAGCAAGTGACAATTGTGAGATCTTGGAAAGAGCAAAAAGTATTCATGGCCCGTCAGGTGATTGGCATTGGGTGGCTGAGGCCCTCGCCTGAACAACGCGGACACGAAGAATCAATAATGCCAAGTTGCTTCTGAGGGAAGTGTGCTTGTGGTTGGCTCATGGAATACTAGAGGACACATGCATCTCTTCCAAAATAACTGGCTACATGACATAGACATAATGGGTGTGCAAGAATCATGGCTTCTGGACTCCCCGTCATCAGACGAATTTGAAATTGTATTTAATCCTGCCTGTAGCAATATTAGAGGAAGACCCATGTCAGGGCTCCTGACTCTAGTGAGGAAAAGTTCAGGTCTTAGACTTTCCAGATCTTGGAATCCATCTACACACATACAGATTTCTGTGATCATTTTGTCGAGTAAGGACATATTGTTTGTTATTAACCTCTATTGGAACCATAGAGCAGTCAGGACCTCTTCCTTCATTGACCAAGCCTCAAACCTGATTGACGAAATCTATGCAGAATCAAGCTCACCAAGGCTTATAGTGTGGAGATCTAAACATTAACTGCATTGATCTGAATAAAGGAAAGAATAATTTGACAGCAAAAAGATGGTGCCTTGAAATGGACCTAAGGAACTTGCAAATACTGAATGGCACATTAGCAGTGATATACTGGCTCACTATACATGGAGTCAATTAGGCTCAATCTCGACTCTTTAATATTGCTTTGTTTCTGGGAATATCCATGAGCTGGCTGTCGATATGCAGGTGATACCAAGATCTCACAGCGATCATAATATGATAACGCTATCTCGTGGGCTAAATAAAGGCCCCATGAGTAGGCGATGGGAGTTCAGTGTAAATGCGGAATCCAATAGAGTGAGACTTCACTTAAATAAAGATAAAGTAAATACAATTGTGAAAAACTACTGCAAGGAACAAGGGGATCTTGAATACGATCATCTACTGACACAATACCTGGAAAAGAACCAAGGCTTAAACAATCGCAAGTTTACACCAAAACACAAATTTGATCTGGAAGTGCTAAAGGGCAAAAGACAAATGCAATGTGAAATCAGGAAAGCATACAAAGAAGTTGGAGTTGAGTCAGCTGAAAACACAAGACTTTCTAAACAAAAGTATAAGAACTGGCTAAAGGCCCATAAAGCATTTATGCTACAAAAGGATTCATAATTTATGATGCTAAAATTGGGGAAAAAAAATTCTAGAGACTTCTGGAACATAATTAATACTGAAGGTCCACCTCAAACAGCATTACAAGTCCATTCTGTAACCGAAGCCGATTGGATACCATTTTATACCAATTTATACAGCAAAAAGGGAGAATTTAAAGAACCGGACTTTCCAATTCTAACCCATTGGAACCTAGAGATTGAGAAACCTTAACATCATTAAAAGGAGCAGTTCCTCCAGGGCCTGATGGCTTAACTTATCATACACTAGAAGAAAATCCTGAAGCATGGGCAGATATATGCGAAAAACTTTTTCACAGAATCAACAACGAATGCACCATACCAAAGTCGTGGAGAAGTGCGGTCATCATACCCATCTTCAAAAAAGGCAACAGGTCTAATCCAAAGGACTTTAGGCCCATAGCACTGCTGGATGTACTTGGTAAGGTTTACGCCACCTTACTACTACAAAAACTCCTCAAATGGGCAACAGTGTCTCAGCACATAGATCCGCAACAAAATTGATTTTTGAAAGGCATTGGATGTAACCTAAACTTAGTAATAATACATTTACTGAAGATGGAGACAATAAGAACTGGTGGTAAAGTATACCTTGCCTTGATAGACTTTGCACATGCTTTTGATAGCATAGATAGAGAGATGCTATGGTCCAAGTTGGTCAAATGGAGGTACCCTGAAAGCCTTTTGGCGGTCATACGACAGCTACATACTGGGACTAACGTTAGGATTCGTCTGGATCAAGCTGGCACCCTTTCTGCCACTATTAACCCCTTTTGCGGCGTGAAACAAGGATGTCCTCTAGCGTCTATTATCTTTAACCTGTTTCTATCAGACACTGGGATTACGCTTGAGGTTCCATCTTTTCCAATTAAAGTGCATGGAAGCCATGTGAACTGGCTATTATATGCTGTCAATTTGATTCTTCTCAACATGACCCTGATTGGACTCCATTAAAAGATAAATGCTGTGGAGACTTACGCAACAAACAACAGGAAAAAAAGTGTGAGATTTTGGTCCTCCAAAACTTAAAAACTACCAACAAAAAGAATGGGAAAATCTTCAAATGGAGCCTCAAAAAGGGAACTCTGAATAGTGTACCCAATACAAGATACTTGGGAATGGTGATGAATTCCCACATTGATGACAGTTCTTGGATGGAAACAGCAAAAACCAAATTATAACCAAAAAGTGGTTCCAGCTCTGATATTTGGCACTGAGTGCACCTTGGGATGCACTTACGTACTGTGGGCCACACTCGAGAAAATGTTCTGGACCAAAGTCTTACTGATTCCAAAGGACACACCGATAGCGTGTACAAGATATGAATTAGGGTTGACATCTATTAACGCACAAGTGTAATGGAACACCTTAACTCTTTTCAGAAAAGCAACAATAGAAGAGGTTGTTCCTCGATTTAAAATTCTATAAAAACTTGGCTCTGGTAATGCAGAAAGTATATCTGTTTAATGGTCTCGAAGATGTGAGAGTCTTTTGGAAGCTTTGGGAATAGAGATATTGGGCCTCATTACACGTTAGGCGGTAAGGGTTTACCGGTACCGGTAAGGGCACCGGTACTGGTAAACCCTTACCGCCTTACTACGAGTTCCCTTTGCGGGACCAACCTTAAAGGGTGCCGCAAAGGGACCTTGGAGCTAATTACAGTACCGCAAGTTGCGGTACCGTAATTAGCACCTTCCCCATTCCCATTATGCCCTATGGGGGGAAAAATGGGAAAGGGGAAGAGCCTTGGTGAATGGGGAATTACCGCCCCCGCTCACCTTGGAGTAGGGCGGTAATTCTGCCATCCACCAAGGCGGACACGGTAAAATACCGGCGGCAACCATGGCGCTAATTGCGCCATGGTTAGCGCCTACCGTGTAATGAGGCCCATTGACTTTACATTGCAATCCAAATCTGGTCAAGAAAAAACTGTGGGAACTTGACTGGTTTTCTACCAAAGAGCAAAGATCTGGACAAAGACTGATGAGACACATGTCATGCGAAGCAAGAGCCTTAAGAGAATTGTGGGATGTATTGAACCACTTTTGCACAGCTATGCTGCATCACTCTGTTATGATGGTGCCAGAAATAGCAAAATGTTGGCAAAACCCTTGTGCGTGCCAAAACCCCTGAAAATCGTGCTTTTCCACGCACAACAAGAATTCTCATTACTGAAATGTGTCACTGGGCTCCTCAACAATTGAAAGTGGTGTGCAGAAAGAACAAACAGTGTTTTGCTAAAGGAATCTCCGAATCTTGCTTTAAATCATTTGTTCTTTGCTGCTGAAACTTCAGAATGCCGGTAAAAAACACCTTTTAAATATTCAAAATTCTTGCTGAGTGCTACAATTCACTTAGTTCAACAAATCATTGTGAACTTACAAGGTCATAAAAGGCTAAGAGCATAAAGAGATGTTCACAGCAAAAATGGCCTGCCTGTGGATCTGTCAAAAATCTCTGTGCAGCGGAGGGCTTCTGTGATGACAGCTGTCAGGGGCCTGCCTGATTAAACTTTGACATGTATACAATGAAAATCAAATGTTTGCAATCTAAGAGGCCTGTTACTGATAGTAACCCATATTTTAATTGTTTGATCCCATGGTTTAAAATCTTGAATGAGAATTCTAGCTGTATTTGATACAACACGTTTGTTTTGTGCTAAGGAAAGGCCACAGAATTTAACAATTAATTTAAACGTGGCTGAAGCTACAGAACTTGAATAACGGGTTTTTCTCACAGAAGGAAGGTCTTTCCCCCAGAAGGAAATCACAGAGAAGTGTTAATTACAGGGTAGGAAAGAACCTGGTCTACAGAAGCAAAAGGAACACAGGAAATTCGAAGTGTGAAGACAGTCGTAAATGGCCTCTGCAAGGAACAAACTTGGGGGATGGCTACAGGGCTTCCAGGGAGAGACCAAGGGGTGGAGCCAAACAACCATTTGTTGCTTAACATGGTCGAAGAACATATTTTAAAAAGACTGATAACTTACTATTCAAAATTGTGAAAAATATAAAAATAACAGAGTTGTTAAGTTAATTTCCGGCTGCACGGGTGAAGAGGCGCCAGAACTATGTGACATGTTCTGGACAGCAATGGCAAGATATGTGATTTTACGCAAAATGTATTTCTGCAGGAATGGTGAAACTTTATACACTTCTTCCCATGTTAAACATGTCCACTTGTAGAAATGTTCTTAAATATTGGACATTGTGTTCATAATGAAAAGGGCAAAATTCTGTGAAAAGCGGAGACACAATCCCAGAGCTATGGGGTTTTGAGGAATAGCTGCTAGGTAAAATATGTAATCTGTATATGTGATTTTTATAGAGGTTGCACATGTGGAAATATGTATTTTGCCAAAAATAGATTGTGTGTTCCAGTGGCTAGGGGTAGATTCTCAGCCTCATAAAATCACACCATAAAGATGACACTCTGTTTCTCTCCTCCTATGAAGGTAGAGAGTAGACTCTGACCCAATCACCTTTCAAAGGGGCGGGCTTATGCTAGACCGGCCCACACACCCCTTTATGATGTCATTTCATAGCATAAACAGAGACAGCTCACCACACCCAAGGACAGACAGATTCACTCACTATTCTCATGCTGGTGGAGCACCCTGCGGCTGAATGCTACATCTACATGGCTCCAGACTCCAGAAACTTGGCAAAGCAAAAGGCCCACTGCATAGCTGAACCATTCTCAGCTAGGCCTCAAATTCCAGAAAAGAACACCACAAGCCTACGGTGAAGCATCATAATACAGCCTGGCTGTGCTGTTACTGCTTGCCTGCTGAAAAGAAATAACCTCAGAACCAAGAAGGGCAGATCCAGTCCAGTCCTGTGCCGTGCTGTGACCAGAGCGCCTTGCTGACCCTGACCAGTCCATTGTGCCCAGTCATCTGTCCTAACCCAGATCCAAGTCCCTGACCAGAATTGACAGACCCATTTAAAAACATATCCAGTGAGTATAAATAGGAAGAATTGTGTCACTAGCATATGTACGTTGCATTGTCTGAAACCTCTCTCCAACCCATCCTATCTTCTTCCAGAACTAGTATTGTCAAAAGTATCTCTGCGCTGATCATTTTATCATCTGAGGAAGACAAGTTCCTTAGCAGGCAGTCACTGTGATCAAGTGACTGTGTTTCTGTGTTGTATTTGTTTTGTTTATAGTCATCCTCTAGTTTAAGAAACCCAAGCGCTCCTGTTTTCCATTCTTGTACGTATCTCAAAAAAATAACCTCTACTAAAACGTCTGTAACTCCCTCAGTTTTTGTGATAGAAACCAAATTTCAACTTCTGATTGTAGCTAACATCCATATCTGTCCATCACATTCCAAATCCATGTGTCTCTCCCATTATTGCAAATAACGCAAATTATTGCCAACTTGGGTGTATTCTTGCATTTACTTGAAAGTCAAACTTGGGTGTATTTTTGCATTTACTTGAAAGTTCAAACTTGGGTGTATTCTTGCATTTACTTGAAAGTCAAACTTGGGTGTATTTTTGCATTTACTTGAAAGTCAAACTTGGGTGTATTCTTGCATTTACTTGAAAGTTCAACTTCAGTGTATTTCTGCATTTACTTGAACTTCAAACTTGGGTGTATTTTTGCATTTACTTGAAAGTTCAACTTCAGTGTATTTCTGCATTTAACTTTTGGCCATTGATTGTAACCTGCTAGCCCAGTGACTGTTCAATATTGCTTTACTTGCTTACTCTTCCCTCTGCCTCTTCTCATTTCCACTCATGGCGCTTTCTGTTTCTCCCATCTATTCCAACTGCTTCTACATCCCTGGACTTCCCATCGCTGATACCTATACCGGCGCCTCCTCCAGACAGACCCGCACCAACATCCTCTTTGTTGTTCCTTCGCCGGATCTATGGACCACCCATATGATCTCTGTACTTTGCCCTGTCTTCTCCTCTCCCATTAATGGTTCACTTCTTCCTCAAAGTTACTTGTATTGTTCGTGGGGATAAAGGTGATACCTAAATTTAATGTGTCCATCTGGCTCTTGGTTAGTGTTTTGCTGGAAATATTCAAAATTATAGAGTCTGTTACTTGTTCCTCAGTCTTTGTTTTCTTTTTCCCTCTGCGGGTGGGTCTCCTCCTAAAAAAGGTATTTCCGGTGTGGGAGTATTTGATGGACCTGGTTGTGCTGGTGGTATTGTATCCGTTGTTCCTGGTCTTCTAGGACATAAAGGTAGGTTTCTATCCCTGTTTTCACACTCTAAAATATTCTAGCCAAAGCTACCAGGTGAAAAGAATAATCAACAAGAACTGGAACTTAATAAAATCAGACCCTAGCTTGAATAGACTATTCCCTGCCCCGCCAATGTTGGCCTACAAACGGGGTAAGAATTTAAAAGACAGCTTGATTAGGGCAGAAATACCAAAAAACGACTACACAAACTACACTGAGCAAACAAAGGACAGGAACCCATGCGTGCCTAAATTGTCAACATTGTTCTAACCTAATCAAAGGTGACCACATAAGACACCCCAACAGTAGTAAGAAGATTATGCTGAAAGACTTTGCAACCTGTGAAAGCAAAAATGTCATTTATGGACTGAGATGCCCCTGTGGCAAGTATTACGTGGGGAAGACCATACGTGAGGTACGAGAAAGATGGACAGAACATAAGTCCAATATACGAACAGGGAATATCAAATCCCAAGTGGCAAGACATTTTAAAGAAAATGGACACAATATCTCTCAACTCAGAGTAGTTGTATTGGAAGTAATCCGACCAGCACCCAGAGGAGGGGACATGGCCAAATGATTGGCACAAAGAGAATTATACTGGATCCACAAGCTAGATGCAATTAGGCCTCAATGAAGATTTCTACTTGGGCGCACACCTATAGATGAACAAACCTACTTACAACAATCTTAGCAGTAGCCACAATGAGACTGCCCATTGTCCAGAATGCTCATGGCAATAGACACTACCCAGCAAGTTAGACATGGAGAGAACTCATCCAATATATATATATTTATGATCTGGAAGGCATGATACTGTATACCACAATAGTTATGTAACTATAAAACCAAGTGGGTATCCCTAATAGAATAAAAGCTACAATGACTACTTGATAGATTGTAAGTCTCCGACAGATTACCAGTTTGAAAGTTCGATTTGATCTAACATTATTTTAACCTGGATTAACCAAGACAACTCGATTGTATACAATACTTGTAAAAATGATATAGAATGTAAGTCTCCTACAGGTTTCACTTGAAATCCATCGGACACCATTAACACCATGTTATAACTAGATCACTATATTTCTTCCCCTTGATTAAGTCGCAACCATTTACACCAGCCTCAATCTGTCCATCACCTTTTTGCTACATTTGGCCTATTAGCCATGATATCTTTACCTTGCTAGGCGCCCTAAAGGCTTCCGGAATTCTTTAAACACGTGATTTGAATAACTACGTCACACTTACAATTTGGACACTACGGGCCTTTTATGCCCCAGCCAACATCAATCCTAATCCTTTTAAACTTCCTCTACATCCCGCAAGGAATATATTTTCTCTATATATTCTTAATATATTTTTTTGTTTACATTGGTGACGTCACATCACACCATGACGTAGTGACGTCACCACTAAGCGCTGCAATATAAACAACCATTTTGTTCCCCATTGGGATCACGCAACAAATGCGAGAAGAACCTCCACAATCCTGGATTTTATCCTTGAGGTAAGCTTCTTTTCACCTCTGTAGACACCACCCTATCTAATCCTTATTCTTGTACTTACCTTTGCCTTTTCAAATCTTTTTTCTTTAGTTAACCCTTTAAGTGCCAAGGACGAGGTATCTCGTCCTTGACAGTGCACACGCAGTGCCAAGGACGAGATAGCTTGTCCTTTTCGGCACCTTGTTTTGAGCGATCCCTGCAAAGGGGTGGGGGGAGGTTGAGGGCCAACCCTGTTGCGGTACATCATTCGCTGCCAATTTAGGGTGGCCCTCAGCCCCCCCTAAAAAGCAGCCTATGAATTTGTATTTTGTTTTTTGTTTACCCTACTTCGCTTGGTGCAGATGGGCACATTAGTGTGGCTATCTGCCCCCAGGGTGCCCAAACCCTACTACCCCATCTATTGGGGGTCCTGCCCCACCTTTTGGGGTGGCCCTCTCCCCCCTCACCCCAAATGGAGGTTGGGTGTACCTCACGCAGCCGTTTGGAGGAGGCCCAGGGAGGCCTGCATGAGGTGTGTCCCCCAGCCATTGGGGGTGGGGGGGCACCCCAAAAGGTGGGGCAGGACCCCCAATAGATGGGGCAGTAGGGTCTGGGCACCCTGGGGGCAGATAGCCACACTAATGTGCCCATCTGCACCAAGCGAAGTTGGGTAAACAAAAAAAAATATACAGAATCACAGGCTGCTTTTTAGGGGGGGCTGAGGGCCACCCTAAATTGGCAGCGAATGATGTACCGCAACGGGGGGTGGCCCTCAACCCCCCCACCCCAAATGGAGGGCCCAACCTCATGAAACCCTCCCTGGGGGCAGATATCTGCTCCTAGGAAGGGGCATCTGACCCCAGGGAGGGATGCATGAGGTAGGCCCCCCCTATCTGCCCCCAGGGTGGGTTGCATGAGGTGGGGCCCTCCATTTGGGGTGGAGGGGGTTGAGGGCCACCCCCTGTTGCGGTACATCATTCACTGCCAATTTAGGACGGCCCTCAGCCCCTCCTAAAAAGCAGCCTATGAATTTGTATTTTGTTTTTTGTTTACCCTACTTTGCTTGGTGCAGATGGCCACATTAATGTGGCTATCTGCCCCCAGGGTGCCCAAACCCTACTGCCCCATCTATTGGGGGTCCTGCCCCACGTTTTGGGTGGCCCTCTCCCCCCTCACCCCAAATGGAGGTGGGGTGTACCTCACACAGCCGTTTGGAGGAGGCCCAGGGAGGCCTGCATGGGTGTGTCCCCCAGCCATTGGTGGTGCGGGGGCACCCCAAAAGGTGGGGCAGGACCCCCAATAGATGGGGCAGTAGGGTTTGGGCACCCTGGGGGCAGATAGCCACACTAATGTGCCCTTCTGCACCAAGCGAAGTTGGGTAAACAAAAATAAATATACAGAATCACAGGCTGCTTTTTAGGGGGGGGCTGAGGGCCACCCTAAATTGGCAGCGAAAGATGTACTGCAACAGAGGGTGGCCCTCAACCCCCCCACCCCAAATGGAGGGCCCCACCTCATGCAACCCTCCCTGGGGGCAGATATCTGCTCCTAGGAAGGGGCATCTGACCCCAGAGAGGGATGCATGAGGTGGGGCCCTCCCTATCTGCCCCCAGGGTGGGTTGCATGAGGTGGGGCCCTCCATTTGGGTTGGGGGGGTTGAGGGCCACCCCCGTTTCGGTACATCATTCGCTGCCAATTTAGGGTGGCCCTCAGCCCCCCCTAAAAAGCAGCCTATGAATTTGTATTTTGTTTTTTGTTTACCCTACTTTGCTTGGTGCAGATGGCCACATTAGTGTGGCTATCTGCCCCCAGGGTGCCCAAATCCTACTGCCCCATCTATTGGGGGTCCTGCCCCACCTTTTGGGGTGGCCCTCTCCCCCCTCACCCCAAATGGAGGTGGGGTGTACCTCACGCAGCTGTTTGGAGGGGGCCCAGGGAGGCCTGCATGAGGTGTGTCCCCCAGCCATTGGGGGTGGGGGGCACCCCAAAAGGTGGGGCAGGACCCCCAATAGATGGGGCAGTAGGGTCTGGGCACCCTGGGGGCAGATAGCCACACTAATGTTCCCATCTGCACCAAGCAAAGTTGGGTAAACAAAAATAAATATACAGAATCACAGGCTGCTTTTTAGGGGGGGGCTGAGGGCCACCCTAAATTGGCAGCGAAAGATGTACCGCAACGGGGGGTGGCCCTCAACCCCCCCCACCCCAAATGGAGGGCCCAACCTCATGAAACCCTCCCTGGGGGCAGATATCTGCTCCTAGGAAGGGGCATCTGACCCCAGGGAGGGATGCATGAGGTGGGCCCCCCCTATCTGCCCCCAGGGTGGGTTGCATGAGGTGGGGCCCTCCATTTGGGGTGGAGGGGGTTGAGGGCCACCCCCTGTTGCGGTACATCATTCACTGCCAATTTAGGGTGGCCCTCAGCCCCTCCTAAAAAGCAGCCTATGAATTTGTATTTTGTTTTTTGTTTACCCTACTTTGCTTGGTGCAGATGGCCACATTAATGTGGCTATCTGCCCCCAGGGTGCCCAAACCCTACTGCCCCCTCTATTGGGGGTCCTGCCCCACGTTTTGGGGTGGCCCTCTCCCCCCTCACCCCAAATGGAGGTGGGGTGTACCTCACGCAGCCGTTTGGAGGAGGCCCAGGGAGGCCTGCATGGGTGTGTCCCCCAGCCATTGGGAGTGCGGGGGCACCCAAAAGGTGGGGCAGGACCCCCAATAGATGGGGCAGTAGGGTTTGGGCACCCTGGGGGCAGATAGCCACACTAATGTGCCCATCTGCACCAAGCGAAGTTGGGTAAACAAAAAAAAATATACAGAATCACAGGCTGCTTTTTAGGGGGGGCTGAGGGCCACCCTAAATTGGCAGCGAATTATGTACTGCAACAAAGGGGGGCCCTCAACCCCCCACCCCAAATGGAGGGCCCCACCTCATGCAACCCTCCCTGGGGGCAGATATCTGCTCCTAGGAAGGGGCATCTGACCCCAGGGAGGGATGCATGAGGTGGGCCCCCCCTATCTGCCCCCAGGGTGGGTTGCATGAGGTGGGGCCCTCCATTTGGGGTGGAGGGGGTTGAGGGCCACCCCCTGTTGCGGTACATCATTCACTGCCAATTTAGGGTGGCCCTCAGCCCCTCCTAAAAAGCAGCCTATGAATTTGTATTTTGTTTTTTGTTTACCCTACTTTGCTTGGTGCAGATGGCCACATTAGTGTGGCTATCTGCCCCCAGGGTGCCCAAATCCTACTGCCCCATCTATTTGGGGGTCCTGCCCCACCTTTTGGGGTGGCCCTCTCCCCCCTCACCCCAAATGGAGGTGGGGTGTACCTCACGCAGCCGTTTGGAGGAGGCCCAGGGAGGCCTGCATGAGGTGTGTCCCCCAGCCATTGGGGGTCGGGGGGGCACCCCAAAAGGTGGGGCAGGACCCCCAATAGATGGGGCAGTAGGGTTTGGGCACCCTGGGGGCAGATAGCCACACTAATGTGCCCATCGGCACCAAGCGAAGTTGGGTAAACAAAAAAAAATATACAAAATCACAGGCTGCTTTTTAGGGGGGGCTGAGGGCCACCCTAAATTGGCAGTGAATGATGTACTGCAACAGAGGGTGGCCCTCAACCCCCCCCACCCCAAATGGAGGGCCCCACCTCATGCAACCCTCTCTGGGGGCAGATATCTGCTCCTAGGAAGGGGCATCTGACCCCAGAGAGGGATGCATGAGGTGGGGCCCTCCCTATCTGCCCCCAGGGTGGGTTGCATGAGGTGGGGCCCTCCATTTGGGGTGGGGGGAGGTTGAGGGCCAACCCCGTTGCGGTACATCATTCGCTGCCAATTTAGGGTGGCCCTCAGCCCCCCCTAAAAAGCAGCCTATGAATTTGTATTTTGTTTTTTGTTTACCCTACTTTGCTTGGTGCAGACTTCGGGTTACTTGTGTTTTAGGCTTTCCCCTTGGCGGCCAGGTAGGTGCACCCACACATGTGAGGTACCGTTTTCATCGGGACACCTGTGGGAATGCGGGACGGTAGGCCATGTGTTGTTGGGGGTGTGTTTCGATGGGTGCGCCGAGCAAAATGCCTGGAAAATGCGTTTTTTTCCCCACAATTCGGACTTTGCGGGGGTGTCTGGGTAATAAATTCTGGGGCGATGTGCGCAAATCATACCTCTGCGGATTCCCACGGGTGTCCTCTTTTTGGAAATGCATGGGGTTCCCTGTTTTCCTCGGTGGCTTGGACACCCGAGGCTCATATCTGTATGTTGTGCCGGTCTGCAGAATGGCTGAGATTCCCCACTGCAAACAGACTGGGGGTTGCTTGCGTTTTCGGCTTGCCCCTTACAAGCCAGGTAGGTGCACCCACACATGTGAGGTACGGTTTTCATCGGGACACCTGTGGGAACGCGGGATGGTAGGCCATGTGTTGTTGGGGGCGTGTTTCGATGGGTGAGCCGAGCGAAATGTGCAGAAAATGCATATTTTTTCCCACATTTCGGACTTTGCGGGGGTGTCTGGGTAATACATTCTGGGGCGATTTGGGCATATCATACCTCTGCGGATTCCCACGGGTGTCCTCTTTTCGGAAATGCATGGGGTTCTCTGTTTTCCCCAGTGGCTTAGACACCCGAGGCCCATATCTGTATGTTGTGCGGCAGAGAGTCTCAAATTCCGGTCAGAAAACAGACTTGGGGTTACTTGTGTTTTCGGCATTCCCCTTGGTGGCCAGGTAGGTGCACCCACACATGTGAGGTATCATTTTCATCGGGACACCTGTGGGAATGCGGGACAGTAGGCCATGTGTTGTTGGGGGCGTGTTTTGATGGGTGAGCCAAGCAAAATGTGCACAAAATGCGTTTTTTTTTTCCCACATTTCGGACTTTGCGGGGGTGTCTGGGTTATAAATTCTCGGGCGATTTGGACATATCATACCTCTGCGGATTCCCACGGGTGTCCTCTTTTTGGAAATGCATGGGGTTCCCTGTTTTCCTTGGTGGCTTGGACACCCGAGGCCCATATCTGTATGATGTGCCGGTCGGCAGAATGGCTGAGATTCCCCTCTGCAAACAGACTGGGGGTTGCTTGCATTTTCATGTTGACCCTTGCCAGCCAGGTAGGTGCACCCACAAATGTGAGGTATCGTTTTCATTGGGACACCTGTGGGAAGGCAGGACGGTAGGCCATGTGTTGTTGGGGTCGTGTTTCGATGGGTGAGCGGAGCAAAATGTGCGGAAAATGCGTATTTTTTTCCCACATTTCGTACTTTGCGGGGGTGTCTGGGTAATAAATTCTGGGGCGATTTGGGCATATCATACCTCTGCGCATTCCCATGGGTGTCTTCTTTTCGGAAATGCATGGGGTTCCTGCTTTCCTTGGTTGCTTGGACACCCGAGGCAAATATCTGTATGTTGTGCCGGTCGGCAGAATGCCTGAGATTCCGCACTGAAAACAGATTTGGGGTTACTTGTGTTTTCGGCTTTCCCTTTGGCGGCCAGGTAGGTGCACCCACACATGTGAGGTACCGTTTTCATTGGGACACCTGTGGGAACACGGGACGGTAGGCCATGTGTTGTTGGGGGCGTGTTTCGATGGGTGAGCCGAGCGAAATGTGCGGAAAATGCATTTTTTTCACCACATTTCGGACTTTGCGGGGGTGTCTGGGTTATAAATTCTGGGGCAATTTAGGCATATCATACCTCTGCAGATTCCCACGGGTGTCCTCTTTTAGGAAAATGCATGGGGCTCCCTGTTTTCCCCGGTGGCTTGGACACCCGAGGCCCATATCTGTATGTTGTGCCGGTCGGCAGAATGGCTGAGATTCCCCTCTGCAAACAGACTGGGGGTTGCTTGTGTTTTCGTCTTGCCCCTTGCCAGCCAGGTAGGTGCACCCACACATGTGAGGTACCATTTTCATCGGGACACCTGTGGGAACGCGGGACGGTAGGTCATGAGTTGTTGGGGGCGTGTTTCGATGGGTGAGCCGAGCGAAATGTGCGGAAAATGCTTATTTTTTCCCACATTTCGTAATTTGCGGGGGTGTCTGGGTATTAAATTCTCGGGCGATTTGGGCATATCATACCTCTGCAGATTCCCACGGGTGTCTTCTTTTCAGGAATGCATGGGGTTCCCTGTTTTCCTTGGTTGCTTGGACACCCGAGGCCCATATCTGTATGTTGTGCCGGTCGGCAGGATGCCTGAGATTCCGCTCTGAAAACAGACTTGGGGTTACTTGTGTTTTCGGCTTTCCCCTTGGCGGCCAGGTAGGTGCACCCACACATGTGAGGTACCGTTTTCATCGGGACACCTGTGGGAATGCGGGACAGTAGGCCATGTGTTGTTGGGGGCGTGTTTCGATGGGTGAGCCGAGCGAAATGTGCGGAAAATGCGTATTTTTTCCCACATTTCGGACTTTGCGGGGGTGTCTGGGTAATAAATTCTGGGGCCATTTGGGCATATCATACCTCTGCGGATTCCCACGGGTGTCCTCTTTTCGGAAATGCATGGGGTTCCCTGTTTTCCTTGTTGGCTTGGACACCCGAGGCCCATATCTGTATGATGTGAGAGTGTGACATTTCCGGTGTGAAAACAGACTTGGGGTTACTTGTGTTTTAAGCTTTCCCCTTGGAGGCCAGGTAGGTGCACCCACACATGTGAGGTACCGTTTTCATCAGGACACCTGTGGAAATGCGGGACAGTAGGTCATGTGTTGTTGGGGGTGTGTTTCGATGGGTGAGCCGAGCGAAATGTGCGGAAAATGCATATTTTTTCCCACATTTCGGACTTTGCGGGGGTGTCTGAGTAATAAATTCTGGGGCGATTTGGGCATATCATACCTCTGCAGATTCCCACGGGTGTCCTCTTTTCGGAAATGCATGGGGTTCCCTGTTTTCCTTGGTGGCTTGGACACCCGAGGCCCATATCTGTATGATGTGCCGGTCGGCAGAATGGCTGAGATTCCCCTCTGCAAACAGACTTGGGGTTACTTGTGTTTTCGGCTTTCCCCTAGGCGGCCAGGTAGGTACACCCACACATGTGAGGTACCATTTTCATCGGGACACCTGTGGGAACGCGGGACGGTAGGCCATGTGTTGTTGGGGGAGTGTTTCGATGGGTGAGCGGAGCAAAATGTGCGGAAAATGCGTATTTTTTCCCACATTTCGTACTTTGCGGGGGTGTCTGGGTAATAAATTCTGGGGCGATTTGGGCATATCATACCTCTGCGTATTCCCACTGGTGTCTTCTTTTCGGAAATGCATGGGGTTCCTGTTTTCCTTGGTTGCTTGGACACCCGAGGCCCATATCTGTATGTTGTGCCGGTCGGCAGAATGCCTGAGATTCCGCTCTGAAAACAGACTTGGGGTTACTTGTGTTTTCGGCTTTCCCCTTGGCGGCCAGGTAGGTGAACCCACACATGTGAGGTACCGTTTTCATTGGGACACCTGTGGGAACGCGGGACAGTAGGCCATGTGTTGTTGGGGGCGTGTTTCGATGGGTATGCCGAGCAAAATGTGCGGAAAATGCATTTTTTTCAGCACATTTCGGACTTTGCGGGGGTGTCTGGGTAATAAATTCTGGGGCGATTTGGGCATATCATACCTCTGCGGATTCCCACGGGTGTCCCCTTTTCGCAAATGCATGGGGTTCCCTGTTTTCCTTGGTGGCTTGGACACCCGAGACCCATATCTATATGTTGTGCCAGTCGCCAGAATGTCTGAGATTCCGCTCTGAAAACAGACTTGGGGTTACTTGTGTTTTCGGCTTTCCCCTAGGCGGCCAGGTAGGTGCACCCACACATGTGAGGTTCCGTTTTCATCGGGACACCTGTGGGAACGCGGGACGGTATGCCATGTGTTGTTGGGGGCGTGTTTCGATGGGTGAGTGGAGCGAAATGTGTGGAAAATGCGTATTTTTTCCCACATTTCGTACTTTGCGGGGGTGTCTGGGTAATACATTCTGGGGAGATTTGAGCATATCATACCTCTGCGGATTCCCACGGGTGTCTTCTTTTCGGAAATGCATGGGGTACCCTGTTTTCCTTGGTTGCTTGGACACCCGAGGCCCATATCTGTATGTTGTGCTGGTCGGCAGAATGCCTGAGATTCCGCTCTGAAAACAGACTTGGGGTTACTTGTGTTTTCGGCTTTCCCCTTGGCGGCCAGATAGGTTCACCCACACATGTGAGGTACCGTTTTCATCGGGACACCTGTGGGAACGCGGGACGGTAGGCCATGTGTTATTGGGGGCGTGTTTCGATGGGTGAGCCGAGCGAAATGTGCGGAAAATGCGTTTTTTTCACCACGTTTCGGACTTTGCGGGGGTGTCTGGGTAATAAATTCTTGGGCGATTTGGGAATATCATACCTCTGCGGATTCCCACGGGTGTCCTCTTTTCGGAAATGCATGGGGTTACCTGTTTTCCTTGGTGGCTTGGACACCCGAGGCCCATATCTGTATGTTGTGCCAGTCGCCAGAATGTCTGAGATTCCGCTCTGAAAACAGACTTGGGGTTACTTGTGTTTTCGGCTTTCCCCTAGGCGGCCAGGTAGGTGCACCCACACATGTGTGGTACTGTTTTCATCGGGACACCTGTGGGAATGCGGGACGGTAGGCCATGTGTTGTTGGGGGCGTGTTTCGATGGGTGAGCGGAGCGAAATGTGCGGAAAATGCGTATTTTTTCCCACATTTCGTACTTTGCGGGGGTGTCTGGGTAATAAATTCTGGGGCGATTTGGGCATATCATACCTCTGTGGATTCCCACGGGTGTCTTCTTTTCGGAAATGCATGGGGTTCCCTGTTTTCCTTGGTTGCTTGGACACCCGAGGCCCATATCTGTATGTTGTGCCGGTCGGCAGAATTCCTGAGATTCCGCTCTGAAAACAGACTTGGGGTTACTTGTGTTTTCGGCTTTCCCCTTGGCGGCCAGGTAGGTGCACCCAAACATGTGAGGTACCGTTTTCATCGGGACACCTGTGGGAACGTGGGATGGTAGGCCATGTTTTGTTGGGGGCGTGTTTCGATGGGTGAGCCGAGCGAAATGTGCAGAAAATGCATATTTTTTCCCACTTTTCGGACTTTGCGGGGGTGTCTGGGTAATAAATTCTGGGGCGATTTGGGCATATCATACCTCTGCGGATTCCCACGGGTGTCCTCTTTTTGGAAATGCATGGGGTTCCCTGTTTTCCTTTGTCCCTTGGACACCCGAGGCCCATATCTGTATGATGTGAGAGTGTGACATTTCCGGTGTGAAAACAGACTTGGGGTTACTTGTGTTTTAGGCTTTCCCCTTGGCGGCCAGGTAGGTGCACCCACAGATGTGAGGTACCGTTTTCATCGGGACACCTGTGGGAACGCGGGACGGTAGGCCATGTGTTGTTGGGGGCGTGTTTCGATGGGTGAGCCGAGCGAAATGTGCGGAAAATGCGTATTTTTTCCCACATTTCGGACTTTGCGGGGGTGTCTGGGTAATAAATTCTGGGGCGATTTGGGCATATCATACCTCTGCGGATTCCCACGGGTGTCCTCTTTTCGGAAATGCATGGGGTTCCCTGTTTTCCTTGGTGGCTTGGATACCCGAGGCCCATATCTGTATGATGTGAGAGTGTGACATTTCCGGTGTGAAAACAGACTTGGGGTTGCTTGTGTTTTCGGCTTTCCCCTTGGTGACCAGGTAGGTGCACCCACACATGTGAGGTACCGTTTTCATCAAGACACCGGTGGGAATGCGGGACGGTAGGCCATGTGTTGTTGGGGGCGTGTTTCGATGGGTGAGCCGAGCGAAATGTGCGGAAAATGCGTATTTTTTCACACATTTCGGACTTTGCGGGGGTGTCTGGGTAATAAATTCTGGGGCGATTTGGGCATATCATACCTCTGCAGATTCCCACGGGTGTCCTCTTTTCGGAAATGCATGGGGTTCCATGTTTTCCTCGGTGGCTTGGACACCCGAGGCCCATACCTGTACGTTGTGCCGGTCGGCAGAATGTCTGAGATTTCCCTCTGAAAACAGACTTGGGGTTACTTGTGTTTTAGGCTTTCCCCTTGGTGGCCAGGTAGGTGCACCCACACATGTGAGGTACCGTTTTCATCGGGACACCTGTGGGAACGCGTGATGGTAGGCCATGTGTTGTTGGGGGCGTGTTTCGATGGGTGCGCCGAGTGAAATGTCTGGAAAATGCGTTTTTTTCCCCACATTTCGGACTTTGCGGGGGTGTCAGGGTAATAAATTCTGCGGCGATTTGGGCATATCATACCTCTGTGGATTCCCACGGGTGTCCTCTTTTCGGAAATGCATGGGGTTCCCTATTTTCCCCGGTGGCTTGGACACCCGAGGCCCACATCTGTATGTTGTGCCGGTCGGCAGAATGGCTGAGATTCCCCTCTGCAAACAGACTGGGGGTTGCTTGCGTTTTCGGCTTGCCCCTTGCCAGCCAGGTAGGTGCACCCGCACATGTGAGGTACCGTTTTCATCGGGACACCTGTGGGAACGCGGGACGTTAGGTCATGAGTTGTTTTGGGCGTGTTTCGAAGGGTGAGCCGAGCGAAATGTGCGGAAAATGAGTATTTTTACCCACATTTCGGACTTTGCGGGAGTGTCTGGGTAATAAATTCTGGGGCGATTTTGGCATATCATACCTCTGCGGATTCCCACGGGTGTCTTGTTTTCGGAAATGCATGGGGTTCCCTGTTTTCCTTGGTTGCTTGGACACCCGAGGCCCATATCTGTATGTTGTGCCGGTCGGCAGAATGCCTGAGATTCCGCTCTGAAAACAGACTTGGGGTTACTTGTGTTTTCGGCTTTCCACTTGGCGGCCAGGTAGGTGCACCCACACATGTGAGGTACCGTTTTCATCGGGAAACCTGTGGGAACGCGAGACGGTAGGCCATGTGTTACTGGGGGCATGTTTCGATGGGTGAGCCGAGCGAAATGTGCGGAAAATGCGTATTTTTTCCCACATTTCAGACTTTGCGGGGGTGTCTGGGTAATAAATTCTGGGGCGATTTGGCCATATCATACCTCTGCGGATTCCCACGGGTGTCCTCTTTTCAGAAATGCATGGGGTTCCCTGTTTTCCTTGGTGGCTTGGACACCCGAGGCCCATATCTGTATGATGTGCCGGTCGGCAGAATGGCTGAGATTCCCCTCTGCAAACAGACTGGGGGTTGCTTGCGTTTTCAGCTTGCCCCGTGCCAGCCAGGTAGGTGCACCCACACATGTGAGGTACCGTTTTCATCGGGACACCTGTGGGAACGCGGGACGGTAGGCCATGTGTTGTTGGGGGCGTGTTTCGATGGGTGAGCCCAGCGAAATGTGCGGAAAATGCATATTTTTTCCCACATTTCGGACTTTGCGGGGGAGTCTGGGTAATACATTCTGGGCCGATTTGGGCATATCATACCTCTGCAGATTCCCACGGGTGTCCTCTTTTAGGAAAATGCATGGGGTTTCCTGTTTTCCCCGGTGGCTTGGACACCCGAGGCCCATATCTGTATGTTGTGCCGGTCGGCAGAATGGCTTAGATTCCCCTCTGCAAACAGACTGGGGGTTGCTTGCTTTTTCGGCTTGCCCCTTGCCAGCCAGGTAAGTGCACCCGCACATGTGAGGTACCGTTTTCATCGGGACACCTGTGGGAACGTGGGACATTAGGTCATGAGTTGTTTTGGGCGTGTTTCGATGGGTGAGCCGAGCGAAATGTGCGGAAAATGAGTATTTTTACCCACATTTCGGACTTTGCAGGGGTGTCTGGGTAATAAATTCTGGGGCGATTTGGGCATATCATACCTCTGCGGATTCCCACGGGTGTCTTGTTTTCGGAAATGCATGGGGTTCCCTGTTTTCATTGGTTGCTTGGACACCCGAGGCCCATATCTGTATGTTGTGCCGGTCGGCAGAATGCCTGAGATTCCGCTCTGAAAACAGACTTGGGGTTACTTGTGTTTTCGGCTTTCCACTTGGCGGCCAGGTAGGTGCACCCCCACATGTGAGGTACCGTTTTCATCGGGACACCTGTGGGAACGCGGGACGGTAGGCCATGTGTTATTGGGGGCGTGTTTCGATGGGTGAGCGGAGCGAAATATGCGGAAAATGCGTATTTCTTCCCACATTTCGTACTTTGCGGGGGTGTCTGGGTAATAAATTCTGGGGCGATCTGGGCATATCATACCTCTGCGGATTCCCACGGGTGTCTTCTTTTCGGAAATGCATGGGGTTCTCTGTTTTCCTTGGTTGCTTGGACACCCGAGGCCCATATCTGTACGTTGTGCCGGTCGGCAGAACGTCTGAGATTTCCCTCTGAAAACAGACTTGGGGTTACTTGTGTTTTAGGCTTTCCCCTCGGCGGCCAGGTAGGTGCACCCACACATGTGAGGTACCGTTTTCATCGGGACACCTGGCGAAACGCGTTACGGTAGGCCATGTGTTGTTGGGCACGTGTTTCGATGGGAGCGTCGAGCGAAATGTGCGGAAAAAGCGTTTTTTTCCCCACATTTCGGACTTTGCGGGGCAGTCTGGGTAATAAATTCTGGGGCGATGTGCGCAAATCATACCTCTGCGGATTCCCACGGGTGTCCTCTTTTCGGAAATGCATGGGGTTACCTGTTTTCCTTGGTGGCTTGGACACCCGAGGCCCATATCTGTATGTTGTGCCGGTCGGCAGAATGGCTGAGATTCCCCTCTGCAAACAGACTGGGGGTTGCTTGCGTTTTTGGCTTGCCCCTTGCCAGCCAGGTAGGGGCACCCACGCATGTGAGGTACCGTTTTCATCGATACACCTGTGGGAATGCGTGACGGTAGGCCATGTGTTGTTGGGGGCGTGTTTCAATGGGTGCGTCGAGCGAAATGTGCGGAAGAGGTGTTTTTTTACACACATTTCGGACTTTGCGGGGGTGTCTGGGTAATAAATTCTGGGGCGATGTGCGCAAATCATACCTATGCGGATTCCCACGGGTGTCCTCTTTTCGAAAATGCATGGGGTTCCCTGTTTTCCTCGGTGGCTTGGACACCCGAGGCCCATATCTGTACGTTGTGCCGGTCGGCAGAATGTCTGAGATTTCCCTCTGAAAACAGATTTGGGGTTACTTGTGTTTTAGGCTTTCCCCTTGGTGGCCAGGTAGGTGCACCCACACATGTGAGGTACCGTTTTCATCGGGACACCTGTGGGAATGCGTGACGGTAGGCCATGTGTTGTTGGGGCGTGTTTCGATGGGAGCGTCGAGCGAAATGTGCGGAAAAAGCGTTTTTTTCCCTACATTTCGGACTTTGCGGGGCTGTCTGGGTAATAAATTCTGGGGCGATGTGCGCAAATCATACCTCTGCGGATTCCCACGGGTGTCCTCTTTTCGGAAATGCATGGGGTTCCCTGTTTTCCTCGGTGGCTTGGACACCCGAGGCCCATATCTGTACGTTGTGCCGGTCGGCAGAATGTCTGAGATTTCCCTCTGAAAACAGACTTGGGGTTACTTGTGTTTTAGGCTTTCCCCTTGGGGGCCAGGTAGGTGCACCCACACATGTGAGGTACCGTTTTCATCGGGACACCTGTGGGAACGCGTGACGGTAGGCCATGTGTTGTTGGGGGCGTGTTTCGATGGGAGCGTTGAGCGAAATGTGCGGAAAAAGCGTTTTTTTCCCAACATTTTCGAACTTTGCGGGGCTGTCTGGGTAATATATTCTGGGGCGATGTGCGCAAATCATACCTCTGCTGATTCCCACGGGTGTCCTCTTTTCGGAAATGCATGGGGTTCCCTGTTTTCCTTGGCGGCTTGGACACCCGAGGCCCATATCTTTATGTTGTGCCGGTCGGCAGAATGGCTGAGATTCCCCTCTGCAAACAGACTGGGGGTTGCTTGCGTTTTCAGCTTGCCCCTTGCCAGCCAGGTAGGTGCACCCACGCATGTGAGGTACCGTTTTCATCGGGACACCTGTGGGAACGCGGGACGGTAGGCCATGTGTTGTTGGGGGCGTATTTCGATGGGTGCGCCGAGTGAAATGTCTGGAAAATGCGTTTTTTTCCCCACATTTCGGACTTTGCGGGGGTGTCAGGGTAATACATTCTGGGGCAATTTGGGCATATCATACCTCTGCGGATTCCCACGGGTGTCCTCTTTTCGGAAATGCATGGGGTTTCCTGTTTTCCCCGGTGGCTTGGACACCCGACGCCCATATCTGTATGTTGTGCCGCAGAGAGTCTCAAATTCCGGTCAGAAAACAGACTTGGGGTTGGTTGTGTTTTCGGCATTCCCCTTGGCGGCCAGGTAGGTGCACCCACACATGTGAGGTACCGTTTTCATCCGGACACCTGTGGGAACGCGGGACGGTAGGCCATGTGTTGTTGGGGGCGTGTTTCGATGGGTGAGCCGAGCAAAATGTGCGGAAAATGCGTTTTTTTCACCACATTTCGGACTTTGTGGGGGTGTGTGGGTAATAAATTCTGGGGCAATTTGGGCATATCATACCTCTGCAGATTCCCACGGGTGTCCTCTTTTAGGAAAATGCATGGGGTTCCCTGTTTTCCCCGGTGGCTTGGACACCCGAGGCCCATATCTGTACGTTGTGCCGGTCGGCAGAATGGCTGAGATTCCCCTCTGCAAACAGACTGGGGGTTGCTTGCGTTTTAGGCTTGGCCCTTGCCAGCCAGGTAGGTGCACCCACACATGTGAGGTACCGTTTTCATCGGGACACCTGTGGGAACGCGGGACGGTAGGTCATGAGTTGTTTTGGGCATGTTTCGATGGGTGAGCAGAGCGAAATGTGCGGAAAATGAGTATTTTTACCGACATTTCGGACTTTGCGGGGGTGTCTGGGTAATAAATTCTGGGGCGATTTGGGCATATCATACCTCTGCGGATTCCCACGGGTGTCTTGTTTTCGGAAATGCATGGGGTTCCCTGTTTTCCTTGGTTGCTTGGACACCCGAGGCCCATATCTGTATGTTGTGCCGGTCGGCAGAATGCCTGAGATTCCGCTCTGAAAACAGACTTGGGGTTACTTGTGTTTTCGGCTTTCCACTTGGCGGCCAGGTAGGTGCACCCACACATGTGAGGTACCGTTTTCATCGGGGCACCTGTGGGAACGTGGGACGGTAGGCCATGTTTTGTTGGGGGCGTGTTTCGATGGGTGAGCCGAGCGAAATGTGCGGAAAATGCGTTTTTTTCACCACATTTCGGACTTTGCGGGGGTGTGTGGGTAATAAATTCTGGGGCGATTTGGGCATATCATACCTCTGCGGATTCCCACGGGTGTCCTCTTTTCGGAAATGCATGGGGTTCCCTGTTTTCCTTGGTGGCTTGGACACCCGAGGCCCATATCTGTATGATGTGCCGGTCGGCAGAATGGCTGAGATTCCCCTCTGCAAACAGACTGGGGGTTGCTTGCGTTTTCAGCTTGCCCCGTGCCAGCCAGGTAGGTGCACCCACACATGTGAGGTACTGTTTTCATCGGGACACCTGTGGGAACGCGGGACGGTAGGCCATGTGTTGTTGGGGGCGTGTTTCGATGGGTGAGCCGTGCGAAATGTGCGGAAAATGCATATTTTTTCCCACATTTCGGACTTTGCGGGGGTGTCTGGGTAATAAATTCTGGGGCGATGTGCGCAAATCATACCTCTGCGGATTCCAACGGGTGTCCTCTTTTCGGAAATGCATGGGGTTCCCTGTTTTCCTTGGTGGCTTGGACACCCGAGGCCCATATCTGTATGATGTGAGAGTGTGACATTTCCGGTATGAAAACAGACTTGGGGTTACTTGTGTTTTAGGCTTTCCCCTTGGCGGCCAGGTAGGTGCACCCACACATGTGAGGTACCATTTTCATCGGGACACCTGTGGGAACGCGGGACGGTAGGCCATGTGTTGTTGGGGGCGTGTTTCGATGGGTGCACCGAGCGAAATGTCTAAAATGCGTTTTTTTCCCCACATTTCGGACTTTGCGGGGGTGTCTGGGTAATAAATTCTGGGGCGATGTGCGCAAATCATACCTCTGCGGATTCCAACGGGTGTCCTCTTTTCGGAAATGCATGGGGTTCCCTGTTTTCCTCGGTGGCTTGGACACCCGAGGCCCATATCTGTATGTTGTGCCGGTCGGCAGAATGGCTGAGATTCCCCTCTGCAAACAGACTGTGGGTTGCTTGCGTTTTCGGCTTGCCCCTTGCCAGCCAGGTAGGTGCACCCACATATGTGAGGTACCGTTTTCATCGGGACACCTGTGGGAACGCGGGACAGTAGGCCATGTGTTGTTGGGGGCGTGTTTCGATGGGTGAGCCGAGCGAAATGTGCGGAAAATGCATTTTTTTCCCCACATTTCGTACTTTGCAGGGGTGTCTGGGTAATAAATTCTGGGGAGATTTGGGCATATCATACCTCTGCGGATTCCCACGGGTGTCCTCTTTTCGGAAATGCATGGGGTTCCCTTTTTTCCCCGGTGGCTTGGACACCCGAGGCCCATATCTGTATGTTGTGCGGCAGAGAGTCTCAAATTCCAGTCAGAAAACAGACTTGGGGTTACTTCTGTTTTCGGCATTCCCCTTGGCGGCCAGGTAGGTGCACCCACACATGTGAGTTACCGTTTTCATCCGGACACCTGTGGGAACGCGGGACGGTAGGCCATGTGTTGTTGGCGGCGTGTTTCGATGGGTGAGCCGAGCAAAATGTGCAGAAAATGCGTTTTTTTCACCACATTTCGGACTTTGCGGGGGTGTCTGGGTAATAAATTCTGGGGCAATTTGGGTATATCATACCTCTGCAGATTCCCAGGGGTGTCCTCTTTTAGGAAAATTCATGGGGTTCCCTGTTTTCCTCGGTGGCTTGGACACGCGAGGCCCATATCTGTATGTTGTGCCGGTCGGCAGAATGGCTGAGATTCCCCTCTGCAAACAGACAAGGGGTTGCTTGCGTTTTCGGCTTGCCCCTTGCCAGCCAGGTAGGTGCACCCACACATGTGAGGTACCGTTTTAATCGGGACACCTGTGGGAATGCGGGACGGTAGGCCATGTGTTGTTGGGGGCGTGTTTCGATGGGTGAGCCGAGCAAAATGTACTGAAAATGCATATTTCTTCCCACATTTCGGACTTTGCGGGGGTGTCTGGGTAATAAATTCTGGGGCGATTTGGGCATATCATACCTCTGCGGATTCCCACGGGTGTCCTCTTTTCAGAAATGCATGGGGTTCCCTGTTTTCCTTGGTGGCTTGGACACCCGAGGCCCATATCTGTATGATGTGCCGGTCAGCAGAATGGATGAGATTCCCCTCTGCAAAAAGACTTGGGGTTACTTGTGTTTTCGGCTTTCCCCTAGGCAGCCAGGTAGGTGCACCCACACATGTGAGGTACCGTTTTCATCGGGACACCTGTGGAAACGCGGGACGGTAGGCCATGTGTTGTTGGGGGCGTGTTTCGATGGGTGAGCCGAGCGAAATGTGCGGAAAATGCATTTTTTCACAAATTTCGGACTTTGCGGGGGTGTCTGGGTAATAAATTCTGGGGCGATTTAGGCATATCATACCTCTGCGGATTCCCACGGGTGTCCCCTTTTCGCAAATGCATGGGGTTCCCTGTTTTCCTTGGTGGCTTGGACACCCGAGGCCCATATCTATATGTTGTGCCAGTCGCCAGAATGTCTGAGATTCCGCTCTGAAAACAGACTTGGGGTTACTTGTGTTTTCGGCTTTCCCCTAGGCGGCCAGGTAGGTGCACCCACACATGTGAGGTACCATTTTCATCGGGACACCTGTGGGAACGCGGGACGGTAGGCCATGTATTGTTGGGGGCGTGTTTCGATGGGTGAGCAGAGCAAAATGTGCGGAAAATGCGTATTTTTTCCCACATTTCGTACTTTGCGGGGGTGTCTGGGTAATAAATTCTGGGGCGATTTGGGCATATCATACCTCTGCGTATTCCCACGGGTGTCTTCTTTTCGGAAATGCATGGGGTTCCTGTTTTCCTTGGTTGCTTGGACACCCGAGGCCCATATCTGTATGTTGTGCCGGTCGGCAGAATGCCTGAGATATCGCTCTGAAAACAGACTTGGGGTTACTTGTGTTTTCGGCTTTCCCCTTGGCGGCCAGGTAGGTGAACCCACACATGTGAGGTACCGTTTTCATTGGGACACCTGTGGGAACGCGGGACGGTAGGCCATGTGTTGTTGGGGGCGTGTTTCGATGGGTGAGCCGAGCGAAATGTGCGAAAAATGCGTTTTTTTCACCACGTTTCGGACTTTGCGGGGGTGTCTGGGTAATAAATTCTGGGGCGATTTGGGCATATCATACCTCTGCGGATTCCCACGGGTGTCCTCTTTTCAGAAATGCATGGGGTTCCCTTTTTTCATTGGTGGCTTGGACACCCGAGGCCCATATCTGTATGATGTGAGAGTGTGACATTTCCGGTGTGAAAACAGACTTGGGGTTACTTGTGTTTTAGGCTTTCCCCTTGGCGGCCAGGTAGGTGCACCCACACATGTGAGGTACCGTTTTCATCGGGACACCTGAGGAAACCCGGGACAGTAGGCCATGTGTTGTTGGGGGCGTTTTTCGATGGAAGCGTCGAGCGAAATGTGCGGAAAATGCGTATTTTTTCCCACATTTCGGACTTTGCGGGGGTGTCTGGGTAATAAATTCTGGGGCGATTTGGGCATATCATACCTCTGCGGATTCCCACGGGTGTTCTCTTTTCGGAAATGCATGGGGTTTCCTGTTTTTCTTGGTGGCTTGGACACCTGAGGCCCATATCTGTATGTTGTGCCAGCCGCTAGAATGTCTGATATTCCGCTCTGAAAACAGACTTGGGGTTACTTGTGTTTTCGGCTTTCCCCTAGGCGGCCAGGTAGGTGCACCCACACATGTGAGGTACCGTTTTCATCGGGACACCTGTGGGAACGCGGGACGGTAGGCCATGTGTTGTTGGGGGCGTGTTTTGATGGGTGAGCGGAGCAAAATGTGCGGAAAATGCGTATTTTTTCCAACATTTCGTACTTTGCGGGGGTGTCTGGGTAATAAATTCTGGGGCGATTTGGGCATATCATACCTCTGCGTATTCCCACGGGTGTCTTCTTTTCGGAAATGCATGGGGTTCCTGTTTTCCTTGGTTGCTTGGACACCCGAGGCCCATATCTGTATGTTGTGCCGGTCGGCAGAATGCCTGAGATTCCGCTCGGAAAACAGACTTGGGGTTACTTGTGTTTTCGGCTTTCCCCTTGGCGGCCAGGTAGGTGAACCCACACATGTGAGGTACCGTTTTCATTGGGACACCTGTGGGAACGCGGGACGGTAGGCCATGTGTTGTTGGGGGCGTGTTTCGATGGGTGAGCCGAGCGAAATGTGTGGAAAATGCGTATTTTTTCCCACTTTTCGGACTTTGCGGGGGTGTCTGGGTAATAAATTCTGGGGCGATTTGGGCATATCATACCTCTGCGGATTCCCACGGGTGTCCTCTTTTCGGAAATGCATGGGGTTCCCTGTTTTCCTTGGTGGCTTGGACACCCAAGGCCCATATCTGTATGATGTGAGAGTGTGACATTTCCGGTGTGAAAACAGACTTGGGGTTTCTTGTGTTTTAGGCTTTCCCCTTGGCGGCCAGGTAGGTGCACCCACACATGTGAGGTACCGTTTTCATTCGGATACCTGAGGGAACGCGGGACAGTAGGCCATGTGTTGTTGGGGGCGTGTTTCGATGGGTGAGTCGAGTGAAATGTGCGGAAAATGCGTATTTTTTCCCACATTTTGGACTTTGCGGGGGTGTCTGGGTAATAAATTCTGGGGCGATTTGGGCATATCATACCTCTGCGGATTCCCACGGGTGTCCTCTTTTCAGAAATGCATGGGGTTCCCTGTTTTCCTTGGTGGCTTGGACACCCGAGGCCCATATCTGTATGATGTGAGAGTGTGACATTTCCGGTGTGAAAACAGACTTGGGATTACTTGTGTTTTAGGCTTTCCCCTTGGCGGCCAGGTAGGTGCACCCACACATATGAGGTACCATTTTCATCGGGACACCTGTGGGAACGCGGGTCGGTAGGCCATGTGTTGTTGGGGGCGTGTTTCGATGGGTGAGCGGAGCAAAATGTGCGGAAAATGCGTATTTTTTCCAAATTTCGTACTTTGCGGGGGTGTCTGGGTAAGAAATTCTGGGGCGATTTGGGCATATCATACCTCTGCGGATTCCCACGGGTGTCTTCTTTTCGGAAATGCATGGGGTTCCCTGTTTTCCTTGGTTGCTTGGACACCCGAGGCCCATATCTGTATGTTGTGCCGGTCGGCAGAATGCCTGAGATTACGCTCTGAAAACAGACTTGGGGTTACTTGTGTTTTCGGCTTTCCCCTTGGCGGCCAGGTAGGTGCACCCACACATGTGAGGTACCATTTTCATCGGGACACCTGTGGGAACGCGGGACGGTAGGCCATGTGTTGTTGGGGGCGTGTTTCGATGGGTGAGCCGAGCGAAATGTGCAGAAAATGCATATTTTTTCCCACATTTCGGACTTTGCGGGGGTGTCTGGGTAATAAATTCTGGGGCGATTTGGGCATATCATACCTCTGCAGATTCCCACGGGTGTCCTCTTTTCGGAAATGCATGGGGTTCCCTGTTTTCCTTGGTGGCTTGGACACCCGAGACCCATATCTGTATGATGTGCCGGTCGGCAGAATGGCTGAGATTCCCCTCTGCAAACAGACTGGGGGTTGCTTGTGTTTTCAGCTTGCCCCTTGCCAGCCAGGTAGGTGCACCCACACATGTGAGGTACCGTTTTCATCGGGACACCTGTGGGAACGCGGGACGGTAGGCCATGTGTTGGTGGGGGCGTGTTTCGATGGGTGAGCCGAGCGAAATGTGCATATTTTTTCCCACATTTCGGACTTTGCTGGGGTGTCTGGGTAATAAATTCTGGGGCGATTTGGGCATATCATACCTTTGCGGATTCCCATGGGTGTCCTCTTTTCGGAAATGCATGGGGTTCCCTGTTTTCCTTGGTGGCTTGGACACCCGAGGCCCATATCTGTATGATGTGCCGGTCGGCAGAATGGCTGAGATTCCCCTCTGCAAACAGACTTGGGGTTACTTGTGTTTTCGGCTTTCCCCTAGGCGGCCAGGTAGGTGCACCCACACATGTGAGGTACCGTTTTCATCGGGACACCTGTGGGAACGCGGGACGGTAGGCCATGTGTTGTTGGGGGCGTGTTTTGATGGGTGAGCGGAGCAAAATGTGCGGAAAATGCGTATTTTTTCCAACATTTCGTACTTTGCGGGGGTGTCTGGGTAATAAATTCTGGGGCGATTTGGGCATATCATACCTCTGCGTATTCCCACGGGTGTCTTCTTTTCGGAAATGCATGGGGTTCCTGTTTTCCTTGGTTGCTTGGACACCCGAGGCCCATATCTGTATGTTGTGCCGGTCGGCAGAATGCCTGAGATTCCGCTCTGAAAACAGACTTGGGGTTACTTGTGTTTTTGGCTTTCCCCTTGGCGGCCAGGTAGGTGAACCCACACATGTGAGGTACCGTTTTCATTGGGACACCTGTGGGAACGCGGGACGGTAGGCCATGTGTTGTTGGGGGCGTGTTTCGATGGGTGAGCCGAGCAAAATGTGCGAAAAATGCATTTTTTTCACCACATTTCGGACTTTGCGGGGGTGTCTGGGTAATAAATTCTGGGGCAATTTGGGCATATCATACCTCTGCGGATTCCCACGGGTGTCCCCTTTTCGCAAATGCATGGGGTTCCCTGTTTTCCTTGGTGGCTTGGACAACCGAGGCCCATATCTATATGTTGTGCCAGTCGCCAGAATGTCTGAGATTCCGCTCTGAAAACAGACTTGGGGATACTTGTGTTTTCGGCTTTCCCCTAGGCGGCCAGGTAGGTGCACCCACACATGTGAGGTACCGTTTTCATCGGGACACCTGTGGGAACGCGGGACGGTAGGCCATGTGTTATTGGGGGCGTGTTTCGATGGGTGAGCCGAGCAAAATATGCGGAAAATGTGTTTTTTTAACCACGTTTCGGAATTTGCGGGGGTGTCTGGGTAATAAATTCTGGGGCGATTTGGGCATATCATACCTCTGCGGATTCCCACGGGTGTCCTCTTTTCGGAAATGCATGGGGTTCCCTGTTTTCCTTGGTGGCTTGGACACCCGAGGCCCATATCTGTATGATGTGAGAGCGTGACATTTCCGGTGTGAAAACAGACTTGGGGTTACTTGTGTTTTAGGCTTTCCCCTTGGTGGCCAGGTAGGTGCACCCACACATGTGAGGTACCGTTTTCATCGGGACACCTGAGGGAACGCGGGACAGTAGGCCATGTGTTGTTGGGGGCGTGTTTCGATGGAATAGTCGAGCAAAATGTGCGGAAAATGCGTATTTTTTCCCACATTTCGGACTTTGCGGGGGTGTCTGGGTAATAAATTCTGGGGCGATTTGGGCATATCATACCTCTGCGGATTCCCACGGGTGTCCTCTTTTCGGAAATGCATGGGGTTTCCTGTTTTCCTTGGTGGCTTGGACACCCGAGGCCCATATCTGTATGATGTGAGAGTATGACATTTCCAGTGTGAAAACAGACTTGGGGTTACTTGTGTTTTAGGCTTTCCCCTTGGCGGCCAGGTAGGTGCACCCACATATGTGAGGTACCGTTTTCATTGGGACACGTGAGGGAACGCGGGACAGTAGGCCATGTGTTGTTGGGGCCGTGTTTCGATTGGTGAGTCGAGCGAAATGTGCGGAAAATGCATATTTTTGCCCACATTTCGTATTTTGAGGGGGTGTCTGGGTAATAAATTCTGGGGCGATTTGGGCATATCATACCTCTGCGGATTCCCACAGGTGTCTTCTTTTCGGAAATGCATGGGGTTCCCTGTTTTCCTTGGTTGCTTGGACACCTGAGGCCCATATCTGTATGTTGTGCCGGTCGGCAGAATTCCTGAGATTCCGCTCTGAAAACAGACTTGGGGTTACTTGTGTTTTCGGCTTTCCCTTGGCGGCCAGGTAGGTGCACCCAAACTTGTGAGGTACCGTTTCCATCGGGACACCTGTGGGAATGCAGGACAGTAGGCCATGTGTTGTTGGGGGCGTGTTTCGATGGGTGAGTCGAGCGAAATGTGCGGAAAATGCATATTTTTTCCCACATTTCGGACTTTGCGGGGGTGTCTGGGTAATACATTCTGGGGCAATTTGAGCATATCATACCTCTGCGGATTCCCACGGGTGTCCTCTTTTCAGAAATGCATGGGGTTCCCTGTTTTCCTTGGTGGCTTGGACACCCGAGGCCCATATCTGTATGATGTGAGAGTGTGACATTTCCGGTGTGAAAACAGACTTGGGGTTACTTGTGTTTTCGGCTTTCCCCTTAGCGACCAGGTACGTGCACCCACACATGTGAGGTACCGTTTTCATCAGGACACCTGTGGGAATGCGGGACGGTAGGCCATGTGTTGTTGGGGGTGTGTTTCGATGGGTGAGCCGAGCGAAATGTGCCGAAAATGCGTATTTTTTCCCACATTTCAGACTTTGCGGGGGTGACTGGGTAATAAATTCTGGGGCGATTTGGGCATATCATACCTCTGCGGATTTCCATGAGTGTCCTCTTTTCGGAAATGCATGGGGTTCCCTGTTTTCCTTGGTGGCTTGGACACCCGAGGCCCATATCTGAATGATGTGAGAGTGTGACATTTCCGGTGTGAAAACAGACTTGGGATTACTTGTGTTTTAGGCTTTCCCCTTGGCGGCCAGGTAGGTGCACCCACACATGTGAGGTACCATTTTCATCGGGACACCTGTGGGAACGCGGGTCGGTAGGCCATGTGTTGTTGGGGGCGTGTTTCGATGGGTGAGCGGAGCGAAATGTGTGGAAAATGCGTATTTTTTCCACATTTCGTACTTTGCGGGGGTGTCTGGGTAATAAATTCTGGGGCGATTGGGGCATATCATACCTCTGCGGATTCCCACGGGTGTCTTCTTTTCGGAAATGCATGGGGTTCCCTGTTTTCCTTGGTTGCTTGGAAACCCGAGGCCCATATCGGTATGTTGTGCAGGTCGGCAGAATGCCTGAGATTACGCTCTGAAAACAGACTTGGGGTTACTTGTGTTTTCGGCTTTCCCCTTGGCGGCCAGGTAGGTGCACCCACACATGTGATGTACCGTTTTCATCAGGACACCTGTGGGAACGCGGGACGGAAGGCCATGTGTTGTTGGGGGGTGTTTCGATGGGTGAGCCGAGCAAAATGTGCGGAAAATGCGTATTTTTTCCCACATTTTGGACTTTGCGGGGGTGTCTGGGTAATAAATTCTGGGGCGATTTGGGCATATCATACCTCTGCGGATTCCCACGGGTGTCCTCTTTTCGAAAATGCATGGGGTTCCCTGTTTTCCTTGGTGGCTTGGACACCCGAGGCCCATATCTATATGATGTGAGAGTGTGACATTTCCGGTGTGAAAACAGACTTGGGGTTACTTGTGTTTTAGGCTTTCCCCTTGGCGGCCAGGTAGGTGCACCCACACATCTGAGGTACCGTTTTCATCGGGACACCTGAGGGAACGCGGGACAGTAGGCCATGTGTTGTTGGGGGCGTGTTTCGATGGGTGAGTCGAGCGAAATGTGCGGAAAATGCGTATTTTTTCCCACATTTCGGATTTTGCAGGGGTGTCTGGGTAATAAATTCTGGGGCGATTTGGGCATATCATACCTCTGCAGATTCCCACGGGAGTCCTCTTTTCGGAAATGCATGGGGTTCCATGTTTTCCTCGGTGGCTTGGACACCCGAGGCCCATACCTGTACGTTGTGCCGGTCGGCAGAATGTCTGAGATTTCCCTCTGAAAACAGACTTGGGGTTACTTGTGTTTTAGGCTTTCCCCTTGGTGGCCAGGTAGGTGCACCCACACATGTGAGGTACCGTTTTCATCGGGACACCTGTGGGAACGCGTGACGGTAGGCCATGTGTTGTTGGGGGCGTGTTTCGATGGGTGCGCCGAGTGAAATGTCTGGAAAATGCGTTTTTTTCCCCACATTTCGGACTTTGCGGGGGTGTCAGGGTAATACATTCTGCGGCGATTTGGGCATATCATACCTCTGTGGATTCCCACGGGTGTCCTCTTTTCGGAAATGCATGGGGTTCCCTATTTTCCCCAGTGGCTGGACACCCGAGGCCCATATCTGTATGTTGTGCGGCAGAGAGTCTCAAATTCCGGTCAGAAAACAGACTTGGGGTTGCTTGTGTTTTCGGGATTCCCCTTGGCGGCCTGGTAGGTGCACCAACACATGTAAGGTACCGTTTTCATCGGGACACCTGTGGGAATGCGGGACGGTAGGCCATGTGTTGTTAGGGGTGTGTTTCGATGGGTGAGCCAAGCGAAATGTGCGGAAAATGCATTTTTTTCAACACATTTCCAACTTTGCATGGGGGTGTGTGGGTAATAAATTCTGGGGCGATTTGGGCATATAATACCTCTGCAGATTCCCACGGGTGTCCTCTTTTAGGAAAATGCATGGGGTTCCCTGTTTTCCCCGGTGGCTTGGACACCCGAGGCCCATATCTGTATGTTGTGCCGGTCGGCAGAATGGCTGAGATTCCCCTCTGCAAACAGACTGGGGGTTGCTTGCGTTTTCGGCTTGCCCCTTGCCAGCCAGGTAGGTGCACCCGCACATGTGAGGTACCGTTTTCATCGGGACACCTGTGGGAACGCGGGACGTTAGGTCATGAGTTGTTTTGGGCGTGTTTCGATGGGTGAGCTGAGCGAAATGTGCGGAAAATGAGTATTTTTACCCACATTTCGGACTTTGCGCGAGTGTCTGGGTAATAAATTCTGGGGCGATTTGGGCATATCATACCTCTGCGGATTCCCACGGGTGTCTTGTTTTCGGAAATGCATGGGGTTCCCTGTTTTCCTTGGTTGCTTGGACACCCGAGGCCCATATCTGTATGTTGTGCCGGTCGGCAGAATGCCTGAGATTCCGCTCTGAAAACAGACTTGGGGTTACTTGTGTTTTCGGCTTTCCACTTGGCGGCCAGGTAGGTGCACCCACACATGTGAGGTACCGTTTTCATCGGGAAACCTGTGGGAACGCAGGACGGTAGGCCATGTGTTACTTGGGGCATGTTTAGATGGGTGAGCCGAGCAAAATGTGCGGAAAATGCGTATTTTTTCCGCACATTTCAGACTTTGCGGGGGTGTCTGGGTAATAAATTCTGGGGCGATTTGGCCATATCATACCTCTGCGGATTCCCACGGGTGTCCTCTTTTCGGAAATGCATGGGGTTCCCTGTTTTCCTTGGTGGCTTGGACACCCGAGGCCCATATCTGTATGATGTGCCGGTCGGCAGAATGGCTGAGATTCCCCTCTGCAAACAGACTGGGGGTTGCTTGTGTTTTCAGCTTGCCCCGTGCCAGCCAGGTAGGTGCACCCACACATGTGAGGTACCGTTTTCATCGGGACACCTGTGGGAACGCGGGACGGTAGGCCATGTGTTGTTGGGGGCGTGTTTCGAAGGGTGAGCGGAGCGAAATATGCGGAAAATGCGTATTTTTTCCCACATTTCGTACTTTGCGGGGGTGTCTGGGTAATAAATTCTGGGGCGATCTGGGCATATCATACCTCTGCGGATTCCCACGGGTGTCTTCTTTTCGGAAATGCATGGGGTTCTCTGTTTTCCTTGGTTGCTTGGACACCCGAGGCCCATATCTGTACGTTGTGCCGGTCGGCAGAACGTCTGAGATTTCCCTCTGAAAACAGACTTGGGGTTACTTGTGTTTTAGGCTTTCCCCTCGGCGGCCAGGTAGGTGCACCCACACATGTGAGGTACCGTTTTCATCGGGACACCTGGCGAAACGCGTTACGGTAGGCCATGTGTTGTTGGGCACGTGTTTCGATGGGAGCGTCGAGCGAAATGTGCGGAAAAAGCGTTTTTTTCCCCACATTTCGGACTTTGCGGGGCAGTCTGGGTAATAAATTCTGGGGCGATGTGCGCAAATCATACCTCTGCGGATTCCCACGGGTGTCCTCTTTTCGGAAATGCATGGGTTTTCCTGTTTTCCTTGGTGGCTTGGACACCCGAGGCCCATATCTGTATGTTGTGCCGGTCGGCAGAATGGCTGAGATTCCCCTCTGCAAACAGACTGGGGGTTGCTTGCGTTTTCGGCTTGCCCCTTGCCAGCCAGGTAGGTGCACCCACGCATGTGAGGTACCGTTTTCATCGGTACACCTGTGGGAATGCGTGACGGTAGGCCATGTGTTGTTGGGGGCGTGTTTCAATGGGTGCGTCGAGCGAAATGTGCGGAAAAGGTGTTTTTTTACCCACATTTCGGACTTTGCGGGGGTGTCTGGGTAATAAATTCTGGGGCGATGTGCGCAAATCATACCTATGCGGATTCCCACGGGTGTCCTCTTTTCGAAAATGCATGGGGTTCCCTGTTTTCCTCGGTGGCTTGGACACCCGAGGCCCATATCTGTACGTTGTGCCGGTCGGCAGAATGTCTGAGATTTCCCTCTGAAAACAGATTTGGGGTTACTTGTGTTTTAGGCTTTCCCCTTGGTGGCCAGGTAGGTGCACCCACACATGTGAGGTACCGTTTTCATCGGGACACCTGTGGGAATGCGTGACGGTAGGCCATGTGTTGTTGGGGCGTGTTTCGATGGGAGCGTCGAGCGAAATGTGCGGAAAAAGCGTTTTTTTCCCTACATTTCGGACTTTGCGGGGCTGTCTGGGTAATAAATTCTGGGGCGATGTGCGCAAATCATACCTCTGCGGATTCCCACGGGTGTCCTCTTTTCGGAAATGCATGGGGTTCCCTGTTTTCCTCGGTGGCTTGGACACCCGAGGCCCATATCTGTACGTTGTGCCGGTCGGCAGAATGTCTGAGATTTCCCTCTGAAAACAGACTTGGGGTTACTTGTGTTTTAGGCTTTCCCCTTGGGGGCCAGGTAGGTGCACCCACACATGTGAGGTACCGTTTTCATCGGGACACCTGTGGGAACGCGTGACGGTAGGCCATGTGTTGTTGGGGGCGTGTTTCGATGGGAGCGTTGAGCGAAATGTGCGGAAAAAGCGTTTTTTTCCCAACATTTTCGAACTTTGCGGGGCTGTCTGGGTAATATATTCTGGGGCGATGTGCGCAAATCATACCTCTGCTGATTCCCACGGGTGTCCTCTTTTCGGAAATGCATGGGGTTCCCTGTTTTCCTTGGCGGCTTGGACACCCGAGGCCCATATCTGTATGTTGTGCCGGTCGGCAGAATGGCTGAGATTCCCCTCTGCAAACAGACTGGGGGTTGCTTGAGTTTTCGGCTTGCCCCTTGCCAGCCAGGTAGGTGCACCCACGCATGTGAGGTACCGTTTTCATCGGGACACCTGTGGGAATGCGGGAAGGTAGGCCATGTGTTGTTGGGGGCGTATTTCGATGGGTGCGCCGAGTGAAATGTCTGGAAAATGCGTTTTTTTCCCCACATTTCGGACTTTGCGCGAGTGTCTGGGTAATAAATTCTGGGGCGATTTGGCCATATCATACCTCTGCGGATTCCCACGGGTGTCCTCTTTTCGGAAATGCATGGGGTTTCCTGTTTTCCCCGGTGGCTTGGACAGCCGACGCCCATATCTGTATGTTGTGCGGCAGAGAGTCTCAAATTCCGGTCAGAAAACAGACTTGGGGTTGGTTGTGTTTTCGGCATTCCCCTTGGCGGCCAGGTAGGTGAACCCACACATGTGAGGTACCGTTTTCATCCGGACACCTGTGGGAATGTGGGACGGTAGGCCATGTGTTGTTGGGGGCGTGTTTCGATGGGTGAGCCGAGCAAAATGTGCGGAAAATGCGTTTTTTTCACCACATTTCGGACTTTGCGGGGGTGTGTGGGTAATAAATTCTGGGGCGATTTGGGCATATCATACCTCTGCAGATTCCCACGGGTGTCCTCTTTTAGGAAAATGCATGGGGTTCCCTGTTTTCCCCGGTGGCTTGGACACCCGAGGCCCATATCTGTACGTTGTGCCGGTCGGCAGAATGGCTGAGATTCCCCTCTGCAAACAGACTGGGGGTTGCTTGCGTTTTCGGCTTGGCCCTTGCCAGCCAGGTAGGTGCACCCACACATGTGAGGTACCGTTTTCATCGGGACACCTGTGGGAACGCGGGACGGTAGGTCATGAGTTGTTTTGGGCATGTTTCGATGGGTGAGCAGAGCGAAATGTGCGGAAAATGAGTATTTTTACCGACATTTCGGACTTTGCAGGGGTGTCTGGGTAATAAATTCTGGGGCGATTTGGGCATATCATACCTCTGCGGATTCCCACGGGTGTCTTGTTTTCGGAAATGCATGGGGTTCCCTGTTTTCCTTGGTTGCTTGGACACCCGAGGCCCATATCTGTATGTTGTGCCGGTCGGCAGAATGCCTGAGATTCCGCTCTGAAAACAGACTTGGGGTTACTTGTGTTTTCGGCTTTCCACTTGGCGGCCAGGTAGGTGCACCCACACATGTGAGGTACCGTTTTCATCGGGGCACCTGTGGGAACGTGGGACGGTAGGCCATGTTTTGTTGGGGGCGTGTTTCGATGGGTGAGCCGAGCGAAATGTGCGGAAAATACGTTTTTTTCACCACATTTCGGACTTTGCGGGGGTGTGTGGGTAATAAATTCTGGGGCGATTTGGGCATATCATACCTCTGCGGATTCCCACGGGTGTCCTCTTTTCGGAAATGCATGGGGTTCCCTGTTTTCCTTGGTGGCTTGGACACCCGAGGCCCATATCTGTATGATGTGCCGGTCGGCAGAATGGCTGAGATTCCCCTCTGCAAACAGACTGGGGGTTGCTTGCGTTTTCAGCTTGCCCCGTGCCAGCCAGGTAGGTGCACCCACACATGTGAGGTACCGTTTTCATCGGGACACCTGTGGGAACGCGGGACGGTAGGCCATGTGTTGTTGGGGGCGTGTTTCGATGGGTGAGCCGAGCGAAATGTGCGGAAAATGCATATTTTTTCCCACATTTCGGACTTTGCGGGGGTGTCTGGGTAATACATTCTGGGGCGATGTGCGCAAATCATACCTCTGCGGATTCCAACGGGTGTCCTCTTTTCGGAAATGCATGGGGTTCCCTGTTTTCCTTGGTGGCTTGGACACCCGAGGCCCATATCTGTATGATGTGAGAGTGTGACATTTCCGGTATGAAAACAGACTTGGGGTTACTTGTGTTTTAGGCTTTCCCCTTGGCGGCCAGGTAGGTGCACCCACACATGTGAGGTACCGTTTTCATCGGGACACCTGTGGGAACGCGGGACGGTAGGCCATGTGTTGTTGGGGGCGTGTTTCGATGGGTGCACCGAGCGAAATGTCTGGAAAATGCGGTTTTTTCCCCACATTTCGGACTTTGCGGGGGTGTCTGGGTAATAAATTCTGGGGCGATGTGCGCAAATCATACCTCTGCGGATTCCAACGGGTGTCCTCTTTTCGGAAATGCATGGGGTTCCCTGTTTTCCTCGGTGGCTTGGACACCCGAGGCCCATATCTGTATGTTGTGCCGGTCGGCAGAATGGCTGAGATTCCCCTCTGCCAACAGACTGTGGGTTGCTTGCGTTTTCGGCTTGCCCCTTGCCAGCCAGGTAGGTGCACCCACATATGTAAGGTACCGTTTTCATCGGGACACCTGTGGGAACGCGGGACAGTAGGCCATGTGTTGTTGGGGGTGTGTTTCGATGGGTGAGCCGAGCAAAATGTGCGGAAAATGCATTTTTTTCCCCACATTTCGTACTTTGCAGGGGTGTCTGGGTAATAAATTCTGGGGCGATTTGGGCATATCATACCTCTGCGGATTCCCACAGGTGTCCTCTTTTCGGAAATGCATGGGGTTCCCTTTTTTCCCCGGTGGCTTGGACACCCGAGGCCCATATCTGTATGTTGTGCGGCAGAGAGTCTCAAATTCCAGTCAGAAAACAGACTTGGGGTTACTTCTGTTTTCGGCATTCCCCTTGGCGGCCAGGTAGGTGCACCCACACATGTGAGTTACCGTTTTCATCCGGACACCTGTGGGAAAGCGGGACGGTAGGCCATGTGTTGTTGGCGGCGTGTTTCGATGGGTGAGCCGAGCAAAATGTGCAGAAAATGCGTTTTTTTCACCACATTTCGGACTTTGCGGGGGTGTCTGGGTAATAAATTCTGGGGCAATTTGGGTATATCATACCTCTGCAGATTCCCAGGGGTGTCCTCTTTTAGGAAAATTCATGGGGTTCCCTGTTTTCCTCGGTGGCTTGGACACGCGAGGCCCATATCTGTATGTTGTGCCGGTCGGCAGAATGGCTGAGATTCCCCTCTGCAAACAGACTGGGGGTTGCTTGCGTTTTCGGCTTGCCCCTTGCCAGCCAGGTAGGTGCACCCACACATGTGAGGTACTGTTTTAATCGGGAAACCTGTGGGAATGCGGGACGGTAGGCCATGTGTTGTTGGGGGCGTGTTTCGATGGGTGAGCCGAGCAAAATGTACTGAAAATGCATATTTCTTCCCACATTTCGGACTTTGCGGGGGTGTCTGGGTAATAAATTCTGGGGCGATTTGGGCATATCATACCTCTGCGGATTCCCACGGGTGTCCTCTTTTCAGAAATGCATGGGGTTCCCTGTTTTCCTTGGTGGCTTGGACACCCGAGGCCCATATCTGTATGATGTGCCGGTCAGCAGAATGGATGAGATTCCCCTCTGCAAACAGACTTGGGGTTACTTGTGTTTTCGGCTTTCCCCTAGGCAGCCAGGTAGGTGCACCCACACATGTGAGGTACCGTTTTCATCGGGACACCTGTGGGAACGCGGGACAGTAGGCCATGTATTGTTGGGGGCGTGTTTCGATGGGTGAGCGGAGCAAAATGTGCGGAAAATGCGTATTTTTTCCCACATTTCGTACTTTGTGGGGGTGTCTGGGTAATAAATTCTGGGGCGATTTGGGCATATCATACCTCTGCGTATTCCCACGGGTGTCTTCTTTTTGGAAATGCATGGGGTTCCTGTTTTCCTTGGTTGCTTGGACACCCGAGGCCCATATCTGTATGTTGTGCCGGTCGGCAAAATGCCTGAGATATCGCTCTGAAAACAGACTTGGGGTTACTTGTGTTTTCGGCTTTCCCCTTGGCGGCCAGGTAGGTGAACCCACACATTTGAGGTACCGTTTTCATTGGGACACCTGTGGGAACGCGGGACGGTAGGCCATGTGTTGTTGGGGGCGTGTTTCGATGGGTGAGCCGAGCGAAATGTGCGGAAAATGCATTTTTTCACACATTTCGGACATTGCGGGGGTGTCTGGGTAATAAATTCTGGGGCGATTTGGGCATATCATACCTCTGCGGATTCCCACGGGTGTCCCCTTTTCGCAAATGCATGGGGTTCCCTGTTTTCCTTGGTGGCTTGGACACCCGAGGCCCATATCTATATGTTGTGCCAGTCGCCAGAATGTCTGAGATTCCGCTCTGAAAACAGACTTGGGGTTACTTGTGTTTTCGGCTTTCCCCTAGGCGGCCAGGTAGGTGCACCCACACATGTGAGGTACCATTTTCATCGGGACACCTGTGGGAACGCGGGACGGTAGGCCATGTATTGTTGGGGGCGTGTTTCGATGGGTGAGCGGAGCAAAATGTGCGGAAAATGCGTATTTTTTCCCACATTTCGTACTTTGCGGGGGTGTCTGGGTAATAAATTCTGGGGCGATTTGGGCATATCATACCTCTGCGTATTCCCACAGGTGTCTTCTTTTCGGAAATGCATGGGGTTCCTGTTTTCCTTGGTTGCTTGGACACCCGAGGCCCATATCTGTATGTTGTGCCGGTCGGCAGAATGCCTGAGATATCGCTCTGAAAACAGACTTGGGGTTACTTGTGTTTTCGGCTTTCCCCTTGGCGGCCAGGTAGGTGAACCCACACATGTGAGGTACCGTTTTCATTGGAACACCTGTGGGAACGCGGGACGGTAGGCCATGTGTTGTTGGGGGCGTGTTTCGATGGGTGAGCCGAGCGAAATGTGCGAAAAATGCGTTTTTTTCACCACGTTTCGGACTTTGCGGGGGTGTCTGGGTAATACATTCTGGGGCGATTTGGGCATATCATACCTCTGCGGATTCCCACGGGTGTCCTCTTTTCAGAAATGCATGGGGTTCCCTTTTTTCATTGGTGGCTTGGACACCCGAGGCCCATATCTGTATGATGTGAGAGTGTGACATTTCCGGTGTGAAAACAGACTTGGGGTTACTTGTGTTTTAGGCTTTCCCCTTGGCGGCCAGGTAGGTGCACCCACACATGTGAGGTACCGTTTTCATCGGGACACCTGAGGGAACCCGGGACAGTAGGCCATGTGTTGTTGGGGGCGTTTTTCGATGGAAGCGTCGAGCGAAATGTGCGGAAAATGCGTATTTTTTCCCACATTTCGGACTTTGCGGGGGTGTCTGGGTAATAAATTCTGGGGCGATTTGGGCATATCATACCTCTGCGGATTCCCACGGGTGTTCTCTTTTCGGAAATGCATGGGGTTACCTGTTTTCCTTGGTGGCTTGGACACCTGAGGCCCATATCTGTATGTTGTGCCAGCCGCTAGAATGTCTGAGATTCCGCTCTGAAAACAGACTTGGGGTTACTTGTGTTTTCGGCTTTCCCCTTGGCGGCCAGGTAGGTGCACCCAAACATATGAGGTACCGTTTTCATCGGGACACCTGTGGGAATGCGGGACGGTAGGCCATGTGTTGTTGGGGGCGTGTTTCAATGGGTTAGCTGAGCGAAATGTGTGGAAAATGCGTATTTTTTCCCACATTTCGGACTTTGCGGGGGTGTCTGGGTAATAAATTCTGGGGCGATTTGGGCATATCATACCTCTGCGGATTCCCACGGGTGTCTTCTTTTCGGAAATGCATGGGGTTCCCTGTTTTCCTTGGTTGCTTGGACACCCAAGGCCCATATCTGTATGTTGTGCCGGTCGGCAGAATGCCTGAGATTACGCTCTGAAAACAGACTTGGGGTTACTTGTGTTTTCGGCTTTCCCCTTGGCGGCCAGGTAGGTGCACCCACACATGTGAGGTACCATTTTCATCGGGACACCTGTGGGAACGCGGGTCGGTAGGCCATGTGTTGTTGGGGGCGTGTTTCGATGGGTGAGCCGAGCGAAATGTGTGGAAAATGCGTATTTTTTCCCACTTTTCGGACTTTGCGGGGGTGTCTGGGTAATAAATTCTGGGGAGATTTGGGCATATCATACCTCTGCAGATTCCCACGGGTGTCCTCTTTTCGGAAATGCATGGGGTTCCCTGTTTTCCTTGGTGGCTTGGACACCCGAGGCCCATATCTGTATGATGTGAGAGTGTGACATTTCCGGTGTGAAAACAGACTTGGGGTTTCTTGTGTTTTAGGCTTTCCCCTTGGCGGCCAGGTAGATGCACCCACACATGTGAGGTACCGTTTTCATTCGGATACCTGAGGGAACGCGGGACAGTAGGCCATGTGTTGTTGGGGGCGTGTTTCGATGGGTGACTCGAGTGAAATGTGCGGAAAATGCGTATTTTTTCCCACATTTTGGACTTTGCGGGGGTGTCTGGGTAATAAATTCTGGGGCGATTTGGGCATATCATACCTCTGCGGATTCCCACGGGTGTCCTCTTTTCAGAAATGCATGGGGTTCCCTGTTTTCCTTGGTGGCTTGGACACCCGAGGCCCATATCTGTATGATGTGAGAGTGTGACATTTCCGGTGTGAAAACAGACTTGGGATTACTTGTGTTTTAGGCTTTCCCCTTGGCAGCCAGGTAGGTGCACCCACACATATGAGGTACCATTTTCATCGGGACACCTGTGGGAACGCGGGTCGGTAGGCCATGTGTTGTTGGGGGCGTGTTTCGATGGGTGAGCGGAGCAAAATGTGCGGAAAATGCGTATTTTTTCACACATTTCGTACTTTGCGGGGGTGTCTGGGTAAGAAATTCTGGGGCGATTTGGGCATATCATACCTCTGCGGATTCCCACGGGTGTCTTCTTTTCGGAAATGCATGGGGTTCCCTGTTTTCCTTGGTTGCTTGGACACCCGAGGCCCATATCTGTATGTTGTGCCGGTCGGCAGAATGCCTGAGATTACGCTCTGAAAACAGACTTGGGGTTACTTGTGTTTTCGGCTTTCCCCTTGGCGGCCAGGTAGGTGCACCCACACATGTGAGGTACCGTTTTCATCGGGACACCTGTGGGAACGCGGGACGGTAGGCCATGTGTTGTTGGGGGCGTGTTTCGATGGGTGAGCCGAGCGAAATGTGCAGAAAATGCATATTTTTTCCCACATTTCGGACTTTGCGGGGGTGTCTGGGTAATAAATTCTGGGGCGATTTGGGCATATCATACCTCTGCAGATTCCCACGGGTGTCCTCTTTTCGGAAATGCATGGGGTTCCTGTTTTCCTTGGTTGCTTGGACACCCGAGGCCCATATCTGTATGTTGTGCCGGTCGGCAGAATGCCTGAGATTCCGCTCGGAAAACAGACTTGGGGTTACTTGTGTTTTCGGCTTTCCCCTTGGCGGCCAGGTAGGTGAACCCACACATGTGAGGTACCGTTTTCATTGGGACACCTGTGGGAACGCGGGACGGTAGGCCATGTGTTGTTGGGGGCGTGTTTCGATGGGTGAGCCGAGCGAAATGTGTGGAAAATGCGTATTTTTTCCCACTTTTCGGACTTTGCGGGGGTGTCTGGGTAATAAATTCTGGGGCGATTTGGGCATATCATACCTCTGCGGATTCCCACGGGTGTCCTCTTTTCGGAAATGCATGGGGTTCCCTGTTTTCCTTGGTGGCTTGGACACCCGAGGCCCATATCTGTATGATGTGAGAGTGTGACATTTCCGGTGTGAAAACAGACTTGGGGTTTCTTGTGTTTTAGGCTTTCCCCTTGGCGGCCAGGTAGGTGCACCCACACATGTGAGGTACCGTTTTCATTCGGATACCTGAGGGAACGCGGGACAGTAGGCCATGTGTTGTTGGGGGCGTGTTTCGATGGGTGAGTCGAGTGAAATGTGCGGAAAATGCGTATTTTTTCCCACATTTTGGACTTTGCGGGGGTGTCTGGGTAATAAATTCTGGGGCGATTTGGGCATATCATACCTCTGCGGATTCCCACGGGTGTCCTCTTTTCAGAAATGCATGGGGTTCCCTGTTTTCCTTGGTGGCTTGGACACCCGAGGCCCATATCTGTATGATGTGAGAGTGTGACATTTCCGGTGTGAAAACAGACTTGGGATTACTTGTGTTTTAGGCTTTCCCCTTGGCGGCCAGGTAGGTGCACCCACACATATGAGGTACCATTTTCATCGGGACACCTGTGGGAACGCGGGTCGGTAGGCCATGTGTTGTTGGGGGCGTGTTTCGATGGGTGAGCGGAGCAAAATGTGCGGAAAATGCGTATTTTTTCCAAATTTCGTACTTTGCGGGGGTGTCTGGGTAAGAAATTCTGGGGCGATTTGGGCATATCATACCTCTGTGGATTCCCACGGGTGTCTTCTTTTCGGAAATGCATGGGGTTCCCTGTTTTCCTTGGTTGCTTGGACACCCGAGGCCCATATCTGTATGTTGTGCCGGTCGGCAGAATGCCTGAGATTACGCTCTGAAAACAGACTTGGGGTTACTTGTGTTTTCGGCTTTCCCCTTGGCGGCCAGGTAGGTGCACCCACACATGTGAGGTACCGTTTTCATCGGGACACCTGTGGGAACGCGGGACGGTAGGCCATGTGTTGTTGGGGGCGTGTTTCGATGGGTGAGCCGAGCGAAATGTGCAGAAAATGCATATTTTTTCCCACATTTCGGACTTTGCGGGGGTGTCTGGGTAATAAATTCTGGGGCGATTTGGGCATATCATACCTCTGCAGATTCCCACGGGTGTCCTCTTTTCGGAAATGCATGGGGTTCCCTGTTTTCCTTGGTGGCTTGGACACCCGAGACCCATATCTGTATGATGTGCCGGTCAGCAGAATGGCTGAGATTCCCCTCTGCAAACAGACTGGGGGTTGCTTGTGTTTTCAGCTTGCCCCTTGCCAGCCAGGTAGGTGCACCCACACATGTGAGGTACCGTTTTCATCGGGACACCTGTGGGAACGCGGGACGGTAGGCCATGTGTTGGTGGGGGCGTGTTTCGATGGGTGAGCCGAGCGAAATGTGCATATTTTTTCCCACATTTCGGACTTTGCGGGGGTGTCTGGGTAATAAATTCTGGGGCGATTTGGGCATATCATACCTTTGCGGATTCCCATGGGTGTCCTCTTTTCGGAAATGCATGGGGTTCCCTGTTTTCCTTGATGGCTTGGACACCCGAGGCCCATATCTGTATGATGTGCCGGTCGGCAGAATGGCTGAGATTCCCCTCTGCAAACAGACTTGGGGTTACTTGTGTTTTCGGCTTTCCCCTAGGCGGCCAGGTAGGTGCACCCACACATGTGAGGTACCGTTTTCATCGGGACACCTGTGGGAACGCGGGACGGTAGGCCATGTGTTGTTGGGGGCGTGTTTTGATGGGTGAGCGGAGCAAAATGTGCGGAAAATGCGTATTTTTTCCAACATTTCGTACTTTGCGGGGGTGTCTGGGTAATAAATTCTGGGGCGATTTGGGATATCATACCTCTGCGTATTCCCACGGGTGTCTTCTTTTCGGAAATGCATGGGGTTCCTGTTTTCCTTGGTTGCTTGGACACCCGAGGCCCATATCTGTATGTTGTGCCGGTCGGCAGAATGCCTGAGATTCCGCTCTGAAAACAGACTTGGGGTTACTTGTGTTTTCGGCTTTCCCCTTGGCGGCCAGGTAGGTGAACCCACACATGTGAGGTACCGTTTTCATTGGGACACCTGTGGGAACGCGGGACGGTAGGCCATGTGTTGTTGGGGGCGTGTTTCGATGGGTGAGCCGAGCAAAATGTGCGGAAAATGCATTTTTTTCACCACATTTCGGACTTTGCGGGGGTGTCTGGGTAATAAATTCTGGGGCAATTTGGGCATATCATACCTCTGCGGATTCCCACGGGTGTCCCCTTTTCGCAAATGCATGGGGTTCCCTGTTTTCCTTGGTGGCTTGGACAACCGAGGCCCATATCTATATGTTGTGCCAGTCGCCAGAATGTCTGAGATTCCGCTCTGAAAACAGACTTAGGGATACTTGTGTTTTCGGCTTTCCCCTAGGCGGCCAGGTAGGTGCACCCACACATGTGAGGTACCGTTTTCATCGGGACACCTGTGGGAACGCGGGACGGTAGGCCATGTGTTATTGGGGGCGTGTTTCGATGGGTGAGCCGAGCAAAATATGCGGAAAATGTGTTTTTTTAACCACGTTTCGGAATTTGCGGGGGTGTCTGGGTAATAAATTCTGGGGCGATTTGGGCATATCATACCTCTGCGGATTCCCACGGGTGTCCTCTTTTCGGAAATGCATGGGGTTCCCTGTTTTCCTTGGTGGCTTGGACACCCGAGGCCCATATCTGTATGATGTGAGAGCGTGACATTTCCGGTGTGAAAACAGACTTGGGGTTACTTGTGTTTTAGGCTTTCCCCTTGGTGGCCAGGTAGGTGCACCCACACATGTGAGGTACCGTTTTCATCGGGACACCTGAGGGAACGCGGGACAGTAGGCCATGTGTTGTTGAGGGCGTGTTTCGATGGAATAGTCGAGCAAAATGTGCGGAAAATGCGTATTTTTTCCCACATTTCAGACTTTGCGGGGGTGTCTGGGTAATAAATTCTGGGGCGATTTGGGCATATCATACCTCTGCGGATTCCCACGGGTGTCCTCTTTTCGGAAATGCATGGGGTTTCCTGTTTTCCTTGGTGGCTTGGACACCCGAGGCCCATATCTGTATGATGTGAGAGTATGACATTTCCAGTGTGAAAACAGACTTGGGGTTACTTGTGTTTTAGGCTTTCCCCTTGGCGGCCAGGTAGGTGCACCCACATATGTGAGGTACCGTTTTCATTGGGACACGTGAGGGAACGCGGGACAGTAGGCCATGTGTTGTTGGGGCCGTGTTTCGATTGGTGAGTCGAGCGAAATGTGCGGAAAATGCATATTTTTGCCCACATTTCGGACTTTGCGGGGGTGTCTGGGTAATAAATTCTGGGGCGATTTGGGCATATCATACCTCTGCGGATTCCCACAGGTGTCTTCTTTTCGGAAATGCATGGGGTTCCCTGTTTTCCTTGGTTGCTTGGACACCTGAGGCCCATATCTGTATGTTGTGCCGGTCGGCAGAATTCCTGAGATTCCGCTCTGAAAACAGACTTGGGGTTACTTGTGTTTTCGGCTTTCCCTTGGCGGCCAGGTAGGTGCACCCAAACTTGTGAGGTACCGTTTCCATCGGGACACCTGTGGGAATGCAGGACAGTAGGCCATGTGTTGTTGGGGGCGTGTTTCGATGGGTGAGTCGAGCGAAATGTGCGGAAAATGCATATTTTTTCCCACATTTCGGACTTTGCGGGGGTGTCTGGGTAATACATTCTGGGGCAATTTGAGCATATCATACCTCTGCGGATTCCCACGGGTGTCCTCTTTTCAGAAATGCATGGGGTTCCCTGTTTTCCTTGGTGGCTTGGACACCCGAGGCCCATATCTGTATGATGTGAGAGTGTGACATTTCCGGTGTGAAAACAGACTTGGGGTTACTTGTGTTTTCGGCTTTCCCCTTAGCGACCAGGTACGTGCACCCACACATGTGAGGTACCGTTTTCATCAGGACACCTGTGGGAATGCGGGACGGTAGGCCATGTGTTGTTGGGGGTGTGTTTCGATGGGTGAGCCGAGCGAAATGTGCCGAAAATGCGTATTTTTTCCCACATTTCAGACTTTGCGGGGGTGACTGGGTAATAAATTCTGGGGCGATTTGGGCATATCATACCTCTGCGGATTTCCATGAGTGTCCTCTTTTCGGAAATGCATGGGGTTCCCTGTTTTCCTTGGTGGCTTGGACACCCGAGGCCCATATCTGAATGATGTGAGAGTGTGACATTTCCGGTGTGAAAACAGACTTGGGATTACTTGTGTTTTAGGCTTTCCCCTTGGCGGCCAGGTAGGTGCACCCACACATGTGAGGTACCATTTTCATCGGGACACCTGTGGGAACGCGGGTCGGTAGGCCATGTGTTGTTGGGGGCGTGTTTCGATGGGTGAGCGGAGCGAAATGTGTGGAAAATGCGTATTTTTTCCACATTTCGTACTTTGCGGGGGTGTCTGGGTAATAAATTCTGGGGCGATTTGGGCATATCATACCTCTGCGGATTCCCACGGGTGTCTTCTTTTCGGAAATGCATGGGGTTCCCTGTTTTCCTTGGTTGCTTGGAAACCCGAGGCCCATATCGGTATGTTGTGCCGGTCGGCAGAATGCCTGAGATTACGCTCTGAAAACAGACTTGGGGTTACTTGTGTTTTCGGCTTTCCCCTTGGCGGCCAGGTAGGTGCACCCACACATGTGAGGTACCGTTTTCATCAGGACACCTGTGGGAACGCGGGACGGAAGGCCATGTGTTGTTGGGGGGTGTTTCGATGGGTGAGCCGAGCAAAATGTGCGGAAAATGCGTATTTTTTCCCACATTTTGGACTTTGCGGGGGTGTCTGGGTAATAAATTCTGGGGCGATTTGGGCATATCATACCTCTGCGGATTCCCACGGGTGTCCTCTTTTCGGAAATGCATGGGGTTCCCTGTCTTCCTTGGTGGCTTGGACACCCGAGGCCCATATCTATATGATGTGAGAGTGTGACATTTCCGGTGTGAAAACAGACTTGGGGTTACTTGTGTTTTAGGCTTTCCCCTTGGCGGCCAGGTAGGTGCACCCACACATCTGAGGTACCGTTTTCATCGGGACACCTGAGGGAACGCGGGACAGTAGGCCATGTGTTGTTGGGGTCGTGTTTCGATGGGTGAGTCGAGCGAAATGTGCGGAAAATGCGTATTTTTTCCCACATTTCGGATTTTGCAGGGGTGTCTGGGTAATAAATTCTGGGGCGATTTGGGCATATCATACCTCTGCAGATTCCCACGGGAGTCCTCTTTTCGGAAATGCATGGGGTTCCATGTTTTCCTCGGTGGCTTGGACACCCGAGGCCCATACCTGTACGTTGTGCCGGTCGGCAGAATGTCTGAGATTTCCCTCTGAAAACAGACTTGGGGTTACTTGTGTTTTAGGCTTTCCCCTTGGTGGCCAGGTAGGTGCACCCACACATGTGAGGTACCGTTTTCATCGGGACACCTGTGGGAACGCGTGACGGTAGGCCATGTGTTGTTGGGGGCGTGTTTCGATGGGTGCGCCGAGTGAAATGTCTGGAAAATGCGTTTTTTTCCCCACATTTCGGACTTTGCGGGGGTGTCAGGGTAATAAATTCTGCGGCGATTTGGGCATATCATACCTCTGTGGATTCCCACGGGTGTCCTCTTTTCGGAAATGCATGGGGTTCCCTATTTTCCCCGGTGGCTGGACACCCGAGGCCCATATCTGTATGTTGTGCGGCAGAGAGTCTCAAATTCCGGTCAGAAAACAGACTTGGGGTTGCTTGTGTTTTCGGGATTCCCCTTGGCGGCCTGGTAGGTGCACCAACACATGTAAGGTACCGTTTTCATCGGGACACCTGTGGGAATGCGGGACGGTAGGCCATGTGTTGTTAGGGGCGTGTTTCGATGGGTGAGCCAAGCGAAATGTGCGGAAAATGCGTTTTTTTCACCACATTTCGGACTTTGCGGGGGTGTGTGGGTAATAAATTCTGGGGCGATTTGGGCATATAATACCTCTGCAGATTCCCACGGGTGTCCTCTTTTAGGAAAATGCATGGGGTTCCCTGTTTTCCCCGGTGGCTTGGACACCCGAGGCCCATATCTGTATGTTGTGCCGGTCGGCAGAATGGCTGAGATTCCCCTCTGCAAACAGACTGGGGGTTGCTTGCGTTTTCGGCTTGCCCCTTGCCAGCCAGGTAGGTGCACCCGCACATGTGAGGTACCGTTTTCATCGGGACACCTGTGGGAACGCGGGACGTTAGGTCATGAGTTGTTTTGGGCGTGTTTCGATGGGTGAGCCGAGCGAAATGTGCGGAAAATGAGTATTTTTACCCACATTTCGGACTTTGCGCGAGTGTCTGGGTAATAAATTCTGGGGCGATTTGGCCATATCATACCTCTGCGGATTCCCACGGGTGTCCTCTTTTCGGAAATGCATGGGGTTCCCTGTTTTCCTTGGTGGCTTGGACACCCGAGGCCCATATCTGTATGATGTGCCGGTCGGCAGAATGGCTGAGATTCCCCTCTGCAAACAGACTGGGGGTTGCTTGCGTTTTCAGCTTGCCCCGTGCCAGCCAGGTAGGTGCACCCACACATGTGAGGTACCGTTTTCATCGGGACACCTGTGGGAACGCGGGACGGTAGGCCATGTGTTGTTGGGGGCGTGTTTCGATGGGTGAGCGGAGCGAAATATGCGGAAAATGCGTATTTTTTCCCACATTTCGTACTTTGCGGGGGTGTCTGGGTAATAAATTCTGGGGCGATCTGGGCATATCATACCTCTGCGGATTCCCACGGGTGTCTTCTTTTCGGAAATGCATGGGGTTCTCTGTTTTCCTTGGTTGCTTGGACACCCGAGGCCCATATCTGTACGTTGTGCCGGTCGGCAGAACGTCTGAGATTTCCCTCTGAAAACAGACTTGGGGTTACTTGTGTTTTAGGCTTTCCCCTCGGCGGCCAGGTAGGTGCACCCACACATGTGAGGTACCGTTTTCATCGGGACACCTGGCGAAACGCGTTACGGTAGGCCATGTGTTGTTGGGCACGTGTTTCGATGGGAGCGTCGAGCGAAATGTGCGGAAAAAGCGTTTTTTTCCCCACATTTCAGACTTTGCGGGGCAGTCTGGGTAATAAATTCTGGGGCGATGTGCGCAAATCATACCTCTGCGGATTCCCACGGGTGTCCTCTTTTTGGAAATGCATGGGGTTTCCTGTTTTCCTTGGTGGCTTGGACACCCGAGGCCCATATCTGTATGTTGTGCCGGTCGGCAGAATGGCTGAGATTCCCCTCTGCAAACAGACTGGGGGTTGCTTGCGTTTTCGGCTTGCCCCTTGCCAGCCAGGTAGGTGCACCCACGCATGTGAGGTACCGTTTTCATCGGTACACCTGTGGGAATGCGTGACGGTAGGCCATGTGTTGTTGGGGGCGTGTTTCAATGGGTGCGTCGAGCGAAATGTGCGGAAAAGGTGTTTTTTTACCCACATTTCAGACTTTGCGGGGGTGTCTGGGTAATAAATTCTGGGGCGATGTGCGCAAATCATACCTATGCGGATTCCCACGGGTGTCCTCTTTTCGAAAATGCATGGGGTTCCCTGTTTTCCTCGGTGGCTTGGACACCCGAGGCCCATATCTGTACGTTGTGCCGGTCGGCAGAATGTCTGAGATTTCCCTCTGAAAACAGATTTGGGGTTACTTGTGTTTTAGGCTTTCCCCTTGGTGGCCAGGTAGGTGCACCCACACATGTGAGGTACCGTTTTCATCGGGACACCTGTGGGAATGCGTGACGGTAGGCCATGTGTTGTTGGGGCGTGTTTCGATGGGAGCGTCGAGCGAAATGTGCGGAAAAAGCGTTTTTTTCCCTACATTTCGGACTTTGCGGGGCTGTCTGGGTAATAAATTCTGGGGCGATGTGCGCAAATCATACCTCTGCGGATTCCCACGGGTGTCCTCTTTTCGGAAATGCATGGGGTTCCCTGTTTTCCTCGGTGGCTTGGACACCCGAGGCCCATATCTGTACGTTGTGCCGGTCGGCAGAATGTCTGAGATTTCCCTCTGAAAACAGACTTGGGGTTACTTGTGTTTTAGGCTTTCCCCTTGGGGGCCAGGTAGGTGCACCCACACATGTGAGGTACCGTTTTCATCGGGACACCTGTGGGAACGCGTGACGGTAGGCCATGTGTTGTTGGGGGCGTGTTTCGATGGGAGTGTTGAGCGAAATGTGCGGAAAAAGCGTTTTTTTCCCAACATTTTCGAACTTTGCGGGGCTGTCTGGGTAATATATTCTGGGGCGATGTGCGCAAATCATACCTCTGCTGATTCCCACGGGTGTCCTCTTTTCGGAAATGCATGGGGTTCCCTGTTTTCCTTGGCGGCTTGGACACCCGAGGCCCATATCTGTATGTTGTGCCGGTCGGCAGAATGGCTGAGATTCCCCTCTGCAAACAGACTGGGGGTTGCTTGCGTTTTCGGCTTGCCCCTTGCCAGCCAGGTAGGTGCACCCACGCATGTGAGGTACCGTTTTCATCGGGACACCTGTGGGAATGCGGGACGGTAGGCCATGTGTTGTTGGGGGCGTATTTCGATGGGTGCGCCGAGTGAAATGTCTGGAAAATGCGTTTTTTTCCCCACATTTCGGACTTTGCGGGGGTGTCAGGGTAATACATTCTGGGGCAATTTGGGCATATCATACCTCTGCGGATTCCCACGGGTGTCCTCTTTTCGGAAATGCATGGGGTTTCCTGTTTTCCCCGGTGGCTTGGACAGCCGACGCCCATATCTGTATGTTGTGCGGCAGAGAGTCTCAAATTCCGGTCAGAAAACAGACTTGGGGTTGGTTGTGTTTTCGGCATTCCCCTTGGCGGCCAGGTAGGTGCACCCACACATGTGAGGTACCGTTTTCATCCGGACAACTGTGGGAATGCGGGACGGTAGGCCATGTGTTGTTGGGGGCGTGTTTCGATGGGTGAGCCGAGCAAAATGTGCGGAAAATGCGTTTTTTTCACCACATTTCGGACTTTGCGGGGGTGTGTGGGTAATAAATTCTGGGGCGATTTGGGCATATCATACCTCTGCAGATTCCCACGGGTGTCCTCTTTTAGGAAAATGCATGGGGTTCCCTGTTTTCCCCGGTGGCTTGGACACCCGAGGCCCATATCTGTACGTTGTGCCGGTCGGCAGAATGGCTGAGATTCCCCTCTGCAAACAGACTGGGGGTTGCTTGCGTTTTCGGCTTGGCCCTTGCCAGCCAGGTAGGTGCACCCACACATGTGAGGTACCGTTTTCATCGGGACACCTGTGGGAACGCGGGACGGTAGGTCATGAGTTGTTTTGGGCATGTTTCGATGGGTGAGCAGAGCGAAATGTGCGGAAAATGAGTATTTATACCGACATTTCGGACTTTGCAGGGGTGTCTGGGTAATAAATTCTGGGGCGATTTGGGCATATCATACCTCTGCGGATTCCCACGGGTGTCTTGTTTTCGGAAATGCATGGGGTTCCCTGTTTTCCTTGGTTGCTTGGACACCCGAGGCCCAAATCTGTATGTTGTGCCGGTCGGCAGAATGCCTGAGATTCCGCTCTGAAAACAGACTTGGGGTTACTTGTGTTTTCGGCTTTCCACTTGGCGGCCAGGTAGGTGCACCCACACATGTGAGGTACCGTTTTCATCGGGGCACCTGTGGGAACGTGGGACGGTAGGCCATGTTTTGTTGGGGGCGTGTTTCGATGGGTGAGCCGAGCGAAATGTGCGGAAAATGCGTTTTTTTCACCACATTTCGGACTTTGCGGGGGTGTGTGGGTAATAAATTCTGGGGCGATTTGGGCATATCATACCTCTGCGGATTCCCACGGGTGTCCTCTTTTCGGAAATGCATGGGGTTCCCTGTTTTCCTTGGTGGCTTGGACACCCGAGGCCCATATCTGTATGATGTGCCGGTCGGCAGAATGGCTGAGATTCCCCTCTGCAAACAGACTGGGGGTTGCTTGCGTTTTCAGCTTGCCCCGTGCCAGCCAGGTAGGTGCACCCACACATGTGAGGTACCGTTTTCATCGGGACACCTGTGGGAACGCGGGACGGTAGGCCATGTGTTGTTGGGGGCGTGTTTCGATGGGTGAGCCGAGCGAAATGTGCGGAAAATGCATATTTTTTCCCACATTTCGGACTTTGCGGGGGTGTCTGGGTAATACATTCTGGGGCGATGTGCGCAAATCATACCTCTGCGGATTCCAACGGCTGTCCTCTTTTCGGAAATGCATGGGGTTCCCTGTTTTCCTTGGTGGCTTGGACACCCGAGGCCCATATCTGTATGATGTGAGAGTGTGACATTTCCGGTATGAAAACAGACTTGGGGTTACTTGTGTTTTAGGCTTTCCCCTTGGCGGCCAGGTAGGTGCACCCACACATGTGAGGTACCGTTTTCATCGGGACACCTGTGGGAACGCGGGACGGTAGGCCATGTGTTGTTGGGGGCGTGTTTCGATGGGTGCACCGAGCGAAATGTCTGGAAAATGCGTTTTTTTCCCCACATTTCGGACTTTGCGGGGGTGTCTGGGTAATAAATTCTGGGGCGATGTGCGCAAATCATACCTCTGCGGATTCCAACGGGTGTCCTCTTTTCGGAAATGCATGGGGTTCCCTGTTTTCCTCGGTGGCTTGGACACCCGAGGCCCATATCTGTATGTTGTGCCGGTCGGCAGAATGGCTGAGATTCCCCTCTGCAAACAGACTGTGGGTTGCTTGCGTTTTCGGCTTGCCCCTTGCCAGCCAGGTAGGTGCACCCACATATGTGAGGTACCGTTTTCATCGGGATACCTGTGGGAATGCGGGACAGTAGGCCATGTGTTGTTGGGGGTGTGTTTCGATGGGTGAGCCGAGCAAAATGTGCGGAAAATGCATTTTTTTCCCCACATTTCGTACTTTGCAGGGGTGTCTGGGTAATAAATTCTGGGGCGATTTGGGCATATCATACCTCTGCGGATTCCCACAGGTGTCCTCTTTTCGGAAATGCATGGGGTTCCCTTTTTTCCCCGGTGGCTTGGACACCCGAGGCCCATATCTGTATGTTGTGCGGCAGAGAGTCTCAAATTCCAGTCAGAAAACAGACTTGGGGTTACTTCTGTTTTCGGCATTCCCCTTGGCGGCCAGGTAGGTGCACCCACACATGTGAGTTACCGTTTTCATCCGGACACCTGTGGGAACGCGGGACGGTAGGCCATGTGTTGTTGGCGGCGTGTTTCAATGGGTGAGCCGAGCAAAATGTGCAGAAAATGCGTTTTTTTCACCACATTTCGGACTTTGCGGGGGTGTCTGGGTAATAAATTCTGGGGCAATTTGGGTATATCATACCTCTGCAGATTCCCAGGGGTGTCCTCTTTTAGGAAAATTCATGGGGTTCCCTGTTTTCCTCGGTGGCTTGGACACGCGAGGCCCATATCTGTATGTTGTGCCGGTCGGCAGAATGGCTGAGATTCCCCTCTGCAAACAGACTGGGGGTTGCTTGCGTTTTCGGCTTGCCCCTTGCCAGCCAGGTAGGTGCACCCACACATGTGAGGTACTGTTTTAATCGGGACACCTGTGGGAATGCGGGACGGTAGGCCATGTGTTGTTGGGGGCGTGTTTCGATGGGTGAGCCGAGCAAAATGTACTGAAAATGCATATTTCTTCCCACATTTCGGACTTTGCGGGGGTGTCTGGGTAATAAATTCTGGGGCGATTTGGGCATATCATACCTCTGCGGATTCCCACGGGTGTCCTCTTTTCAGAAATGCATGGGGTTCCCTGTTTTCCTTGGTGGCTTGGACACCCGAGGCCCATATCTGTATGATGTGCCGGTCAGCAGAATGGATGAGATTCCCCTCTGCAAACAGACTTGGGGTTACTTGTGTTTTCGGCTTTCCCCTAGGCAGCCAGGTAGGTGCACCCACACATGTGAGGTACCGTTTTCATCGGGACACCTGTGGGAACGCGGGACAGTAGGCCATGTATTGTTGGGGGCGTGTTTCGATGGGTGAGCGGAGCAAAATGTGCGGAAAATGCGTATTTTTTCCCACATTTCGTACTTTGCGGGGGTGTCTGGGTAATAAATTCTGGGGCGATTTGGGCATATCATACCTCTGCGTATTCCCACGGGTGTCTTCTTTTTGGAAATGCATGGGGTTCCTGTTTTCCTTGGTTGCTTGGACACCCGAGGCCCATATCTGTATGTTGTGCCGGTCGGCAGAATGCCTGAGATATCGCTCTGAAAACAGACTTGGGGTTACTTGTGTTTTCGGCTTTCCCCTTGGCGGCCAGGTAGGTGAACCCACACATTTGAGGTACCGTTTTCATTGGGACACCTGTGGGAACGCGGGACGGTAGGCCATGTGTTGTTGGGGGCGTGTTTCGATGGGTGAGCCGAGCGAAATGTGCGGAAAATGCATTTTTTCACACATTTCGGACTTTGCGGGGGTGTCTGCGTAATAAATTCTGGGGCAATTTGGGCATATCATACCTCTGCGGATTCCCACGGGTGTCCCCTTTTCGCAAATGCATGGGGTTCCCTGTTTTCCTTGGTGGCTTGGACACCCGAGGCCCATATCTATATGTTGTGCCAGTCGCCAGAATGTCTGAGATTCCGCTCTGAAAACAGACTTGGGGTTACTTGTGTTTTCGGCTTTCCCCTAGGCGGCCAGGTAGGTGCACCCACACATGTGAGGTACCATTTTCATCGGGACACCTGTGGGAACGCGGGACGGTAGGCCATGTATTGTTGGGGGCGTGTTTCGATGGGTGAGCGGAGCAAAATGTGCGGAAAATGCGTATTTTTTCCCACATTTCGTACTTTGCGGGGGTGTCTGGGTAATACATTCTGGGGCGATTTGGGCATATCATACCTCTGCGTATTCCCACGGGTGTCTTCTTTTCGGAAATGCATGGGGTTCCTGTTTTCCTTGGTTGCTTGGACACCCGAGGCCCATATCTGTATGTTGTGAGAGTGTGACATTTCCGGTGTGAAAACAGACTTGGGGTTACTTGTGTTTTAGGCTTTCCCCTTGGCGGCCAGGTAGGTGCACCCACACATGTGAGGTACCGTTTTCATCGGGACACCTGAGGGAACCCGGGACAGTAGGCCATGTGTTGTTGGGGGCGTTTTTCGATGGAAGCGTCGAGCGAAATGTGCGGAAAATGCGTATTTTTTCCCACATTTCGGACTTTGCGGGGGTGTCTGGGTAATAAATTCTGGGGCGATTTGGGCATATCATACCTCTGCGGATTCCCACGGGTGTTCTCTTTTCGGAAATGCATGGGGTTTCCTGTTTTCCTTGGTGGCTTGGACACCTGAGGCCCATATCTGTATGTTGTGCCAGCCGCTAGAATGTCTGAGATTCCGCTCTGAAAACAGACTTGGGGTTACTTGTGTTTTCGGCTTTCCCCTTGGCGGCCAGGTAGGTGCACCCAAACATATGAGGTACCGTTTTCATCGGGACACCTGTGGGAATGCGGGACGGTAGGCCATGTGTTGTTGGGGGCGTGTTTCAATGGGTTAGCTGAGCGAAATGTGTGGAAAATGCGTATTTTTTCACACATTTCGGACTTTGCGGGGGTGTCTGGGTAATAAATTCTGGGGCGATTTGGGCATATCATACCTCTGCGGATTCCCACGGGTGTCTTCTTTTCGGAAATGCATGGGGTTCCCTGTTTTCCTTGGTTGCTTGGACACCCGAGGCCCATATCTGTATGTTGTGCCGGTCGGCAGAATGCCTGAGATTACGCTCTGAAAACAGACTTGGGGTTACTTGTGTTTTCGGCTTTCCCCTTGGCGGCCAGGTAGGTGCACCCACACATGTGAGGTACCATTTTCATCGGGACACCTGTGGGAACGCGGGTCGGTAGGCCATGTGTAGTTGGGGGCGTGTTTCGATGGGTGAGCCGAGCGAAATGTGTGGAAAATGCGTATTTTTTCCCACTTTTCGGACTTTGCGGGGGTGTCTGGGTAATAAATTCTGGGGAGATTTGGCCATATCATACCTCTGCAGATTCCCACGGGTGTCCTCTTTTCGGAAATGCATGGGGTTCCCTGTTTTCCTTGGTGGCTTGGACACCCGAGGCCCATATCTGTATGATGTGAGAGTGTGACATTTCCGGTGTGAAAACAGACTTGGGGTTTCTTGTGTTTTAGGCTTTCCCCTTGGCGGCCAGGTAGGTGCACCCACACATGTGAGGTACCGTTTTCATTCGGATACCTGAGGGAACGCGGGACAGTAGGCCATGTGTTGTTGGGGGCGTGTTTCGATGGGTGACTCGAGTGAAATGTGCGGAAAATGCGTATTTTTTCCCACATTTTGGACTTTGCGGGGGTGTCTGGGTAATAAATTCTGGGGCGATTTGGGCATATCATACCTCTGCGGATTCCCACGGGTGTCCTCTTTTCAGAAATGCATGGGGTTCCCTGTTTTCCTTGGTGGCTTGGACACCCGAGGCCCATATCTGTATGATGTGAGAGTGTGACATTTCCGGTGTGAAAACAGACTTGGGATTACTTGTGTTTTAGGCTTTCCCCTTGGCGGCCAGGTAGGTGCACCCACACATATGAGGTACCATTTTCATCGGGACACCTGTGGGAACGCGGGTCGGTAGGCCATGTGTTGTTGGGGGCGTGTTTCGATGGGTGAGCGGAGCAAAATGTGCGGAAAATGCGTATTTTTTCCAAATTTCGTACTTTGCGGGGGTGTCTGGGTAAGAAATTCTGGGGCGATTTGGGCATATCATACCTCTGCGGATTCCCACGGGTGTCTTCTTTTCGGAAATGCATGGGGTTCCCTGTTTTCCTTGGTTGCTTGGACACCCGAGGCCCATATCTGTATGTTGTGCCGGTCGGCAGAATGCCTGAGATTACGCTCTGAAAACAGACTTGGGGTTACTTGTGTTTTCGGCTTTCCCCTTGGCGGCCAGGTAGGTGCACCCACACATGTGAGGTACCGTTTTCATCGGGACACCTGTGGGAACGCGGGACGGTAGGCCATGTGTTGTTGGGGGCGTGTTTCGATGGGTGAGCCGAGCGAAATGTGCAGAAAATGCATATTTTTTCCCACATTTCGGACTTTGCGGGGGTGTCTGGGTAATAAATTCTGGGGCGATTTGGGCATATCATACCTCTGCAGATTCCCACGGGTGTCCTCTTTTTGGAAATGCATGGGGTTCCCTGTTTTCCTTGGTGGCTTGGACACCGGAGACCCATATCTGTATGATGTGCCGGTCGGCAGAATGGCTGAGATTCCCCTCTGCAAACAGACTGGGGGTTGCTTGTGTTTTCAGCTTGCCCCTTGCCAGCCAGGTAGGTGCACCCACACATGTGAGGTACCGTTTTCATCGGGACACCTGTGGGAACGCGGGACGGTAGGCCATGTGTTGGTGGGGGTGTGTTTCGATGGGTGAGCCGAGCGAAATGTGCATATTTTTTCCCACATTTCGGACTTTGCGGGGGTGTCTGGGTAATAAATTCTGGGGCGATTTGGGCATATCATACCTTTGCGGATTCCCATGGGTGTCCTCTTTTCGGAAATGCATGGGGTTCCCTGTTTTCCTTGGTGGCTTGGACACCCGAGGCCCATATCTGTATGATGTGCCGGTCGGCAGAATGGCTGAGATTCCCCTCTGCAAACAGACTTGGGGTTACTTGTGTTTTCGGCTTTCCCCTAGGCGGCCAGGTAGGTGCACCCACACATGTGAGGTACCGTTTTCATCGGGACACCTGTGGGAACGCGGGACGGTAGGCCATGTGTTGTTGGGGGCGTGTTTTGATGGGTGAGCGGAGCAAAATGTGCGGAAAATGCGTATTTTTTCCAACATTTCGGACTTTGCGGGGGTGTCTGGGTAATACATTCTGGGGCAATTTGAGCATATCATACCTCTGCGGATTCCCACGGGTGTCCTCTTTTCAGAAATGCATGGGGTTCCCTGTTTTCCTTGGTGGCTTGGACACCCGAGGCCCATATCTGTATGATGTGAGAGTGTGACATTTCCGGTGTGAAAACAGACTTGGGGTTACTTGTGTTTTCGGCTTTCCCCTTAGCGACCAGGTAGGTGCACCCACACATGTGAGGTACCGTTTTCATCAGGACACCTGTGGGAATGCGGGACCGTAGGCCATGTGTTGTTGGGGGTGTGTTTCGATGGGTGAGCCGAGCGAAATGTGCCGAAAATGCGTATTTTTCCCACATTTCAGACTTTGCGGGGGTGTCTGGGTAATACATTCTGGGGCGATTTGGGCATATCATACCTCTGCGGATTTCCATGAGTGTCCTCTTTTCGGAAATGCATGGGGTTCCCTGTTTTCCTTGGTGGCTTGGACACCCGAGGCCCATATCTGTATGATGTGAGAGTGTGACATTTCCGGTGTGAAAACAGACTTGGGATTACTTGTGTTTTAGGCTTTCCCCTTGGCGGCCAGGTAGGTGCACCCACACATGTGAGGTACCATTTTCATCGGGACACCTGTGGGAACGCGGGTCGGTAGGCCATGTGTTGTTGGGGGCGTGTTTCGATGGGTGAGCGGAGCGAAATGTGTGGAAAATGCGTATTTTTTCCACATTTCGTACTTTGCGGGGGTGTCTGGGTAATAAATTCTGGGGCGATTTGGGCATATCATACCTCTGCGGATTCCCACGGGTGTCTTCTTTTCGGAAATGCATGGGGTTCCCTGTTTTCCTTGGTTGCTTGGAAACCCGAGGCCCATATCGGTATGTTGTGCCGGTCGGCAGAATGCCTGAGATTACGCTCTGAAAACAGACTTGGGGTTACTTGTGTTTTCGGCATTCCCCTTGGCGGCCAGGTAGGTGCACCCACACATGTGAGGTACCGTTTTCATCAGGACACCTGTGGGAACGCGGGACGGAAGGCCATGTGTTGTTGGGGGGTGTTTCGATGGGTGAGCCGAGCAAAATGTGCGGAAAATGCGTATTTTTTCCCACATTTTGGACTTTGCGGGGGTGTCTGGGTAATAAATTCTGGGGCGATTTGGGCATATCATACCTCTGCGGATTCCCACGGGTGTCCTCTTTTCGGAAATGCATGGGGTTCCCTGTTTTCCTTGGTGGCTTGGACACCCGAGGCCCATATCTATATGATGTGAGAGTGTGACATTTCCGGTGTGAAAACAGACTTGGGGTTACTTGTGTTTTAGGCTTTCCCCTTGGCGGCCAGGTAGGTGCACCCACACATCTGAGGTACCGTTTTCATCGGGACACCTGAGGGAACGCGGGACAGTAGGCCATGTGTTGTTGGGGGCGTGTTTCGGTGGGTGAGTCGAGCGAAATGTGCGGAAAATGCGTATTTTTTCCCACATTTCGGATTTTGCAGGGGTGTCTGGGTAATAAATTCTGGGGCGATTTGGGCATATCATACCTCTGCGGATTCCCACGGGTGTCTTCTTTTCGGAAATGCATGGGGTTCCCTGTTTTCCTTGGTTGCTTGGACACCCGAGGCCCATATCTGTATGTTGTGCCGGTCGGCAGAATGCCTGAGATTCTGCTCTGAAAACAGACTTGGGGTTACTTGTGTTTTCGGCTTTCCCCTTGGCGGCCAGGTAGGTGCACCCACACATGTGAGGTACCGTTTTCATCGGGACACCTGTGGGAACGTGGGACGGTAGGTCATGTGTTGTTGGGGGCGTGTTTCGATGGGTGAGCCGAGCGAAATGTGCGGAAAATGCGCATTTTTTCCCACATTTCGGATTTTGCGGGGGTGTCTGGGTAACAAATTCTGGGGCGATTTGGGCATATCATACCTCTGCGGAATCCCATAGGTGTCCTCTTTTCGGAAATGCATGGGGTTCCCTGTTTTCTTTGGTGACTTGGACACCCGAGGCCCATATCTGTATGATGTGAGAGTGTGACATTTCCGGTGTGAAAACAGACTTGGGGTTACTTGTGTTTTAGGCTTTCCCCTTGGCGGCCAGGTAGGTGCACCCACACATGTGAGGTACCGTTTTCATCTGGATACCTGAGGGAACACGGGACAGTAGGCCATGTGTTGTTGGGGGCGTGTTTCGATGGGTGAGTCGAGCGAAATGTGCGGAAAATGCATATTTTTTCCCACATTTCGGACTTTACAGGGGTGTCTGGGTAATAAATTCTGGGGCTATTTGGGCATATCATACCTCTGCGGATTCTTTTCGGAAATGCATGGGGTTCCCTGTTTTCTTTGGTGACTTGGACACCCGAGGCCCATATCTGTATGATGTGAGAGTGTGACATTTCCGGTGTGAAAACAGACTTGGGGTTACTTGTGTTTTAGGCTTTCCCCTTGGCGGCCAGGTAGGTGCACCCACACATGTGAGGTACCGTTTTCATCAGGACACCTGTGGGAATGCGGGACGGTAGGCCATGTGTTGTTGGGGGCGTGTTTTGATGGGTGAGCCGAGCGAAATGTGCGGAAAATGCGTATTTTTTACCACATTTCGGACTTTGCGGGGGTGTCTGGGTAATAAATTCTGGGGCGATTTGGGCATATCATACCTCTGCGGATTTCCATGAGTGTCCTCTTTTCGGAAATGCATGGGGTTCCCTGTTTTCCTTGGTGGCTTGCACACCCGAGGCCCATATCTGTATGATGTGAGAGTGTGGCATTTCCGGTGTGAAAACAGACTTGAGATTACTTGTGTTTTAGGCTTTCCCCTTGGCGGCCAGGTAGGTGCACCCACACATGTGAGGTACCATTTTCATCGGGACACCTGTGGGAACGCGGGTCGGTAGGCCATGTGTTGTTGGGGGCGTGTTTCGATGGGTGAGCGGAGCGAAATGTGTGGAAAATGCGTATTTTTTCCACATTTCGTACTTTGCGGGGGTGTCTGGGTAATAAATTCTGGGGCGATTTGGGCATATCATACCTCTGTGGATTCCCACGGGTGTCTTCTTTTCGGAAATGCATGGGGTTCCCTGTTTTCCTTGGTTGCTTGGAAACCCGAGGCCCATATCGGTATGTTGTGCCGGTCGGCAGAATGCCTGAGATTACGCTCTGAAAACAGACTTGGGGTTACTTGTGTTTTCGGCTTTCCCCTTGGCGGCCAGGTAGGTGCACCCACACATGTGAGGTACCGTTTTCATCAGGACACCTGTGGGAACGCGGGACGGAAGGCCATGTGTTGTTGGGGGGTGTTTCGATGGGTGAGCCGAGCAAAATGTGCGGAAAATGCGTATTTTTTCCCACATTTTGGACTTTGCGGGGGTGTCTGGGTAATAAATTCTGGGGCGATTTGGGCATATCATACCTCTGCGGATTCCCACGGGTGTCCTCTTTTCGGAAATGCATGGGGTTCCCTGTTTTCCTTGGTGGCTTGGACACCCGAGGCCCATATCTATATGATGTGAGAGTGTGACATTTCCGGTGTGAAAACAGACTTGGGGTTACTTGTGTTTTAGGCTTTCCCCTTGGCGGCCAGGTAGGTGCACCCACACATCTGAGGTACCGTTTTCATCGGGACACCTGAGGGAACGCGGGACAGTAGGCCATGTGTTGTTGGGGGCGTGTTTCGATGGGTGAGTCGAGCGAAATGTGCGGAAAATGCGTATTTTTTCCCACATTTCGGATTTTGCAGGGGTGTCTGGGTAATAAATTCTGGGGCGATTTGGGCATATCATACCTCTGCGGATTCCCACGGGTGTCTTCTTTTCGGAAATGCATGGGGTTCCCTGTTTTCCTTGGTTGCTTGGACACCCGAGGCCCATATCTGTATGTTGTGCCGGTCGGCAGAATGCCTGAGATTCTGCTCTGAAAACAGACTTGGGGTTACTTGTGTTTTCGGCTTTCCCCTTGGCGGCCAGGTAGGTGCACCCACACATGTGAGGTACCGTTTTCATCGGGACACCTGTGGGAACGTGGGACGGTAGGCCATGTGTTGTTGGGGGCGTGTTTCGATGGGTGAGCCGAGCGAAATGTGCGGAAAATGCGCATTTTTTCCCACATTTCGGATTTTGCGGGGGTGTCTGGGTAACAAATTCTGGGGCGATTTGGGCATATCATACCTCTGCGGAATCCCATAGGTGTCCTCTTTTCGGAAATGCATGGGGTTCCCTGTTTTCTTTGGTGACTTGGACACCCGAGGCCCATATCTGTATGATGTGAGAGTGTGACATTTCCGGTGTGAAAACAGACTTGGGGTTACTTGTGTTTTAGGCTTTCCCCTTGGCGGCCAGGTAGGTGCACCCACACATGTGAGGTACCGTTTTCATCTGGACACCTGAGGGAACACGGGACAGTAGGCCATGTGTTGTTGGGGGCGTGTTTCGATGGGTGAGTCGAGCGAAATGTGCGGAAAATGCATATTTTTTCCCACATTTCGGACTTTACAGGGGTGTCTGGGTAATAAATTCTGGGGCTATTTGGGCATATCATACCTCTGCGGATTCTTTTCGGAAATGCATGGGGTTCCCTGTTTTCTTTGGTGACTTGGACACCCGAGGCCCATATCTGTATGATGTGAGAGTGTGACATTTCCGGTGTGAAAACAGACTTGGGGTTACTTGTGTTTTAGGCTTTCCCCTTGGCGGCCAGGTAGGTGCACCCACACATGTGAGGTACCGTTTTCATCAGGACACCTGTGGGAATGCGGGACGGTAGGCCATGTGTTGTTGGGGGCGTGTTTTGATGGGTGAGCCGAGCGAAATGTGCGGAAAATGCGTATTTTTTACCACATTTCGGACTTTGCGGGGGTGTCTGGGTAATAAATTCTGGGGCGATTTGGGCATATCATACCTCTGCGGATTCCCACGGGTGTCCTCTTTTCGGAAATGCATGGGGTTCCCTGTTTTCCTTGGTGGCTTGGACACCCGAGGCCCATATCTGTATGATGTGAGAGTGTGACATTTCCGGTGTGAAAACAGACTTGGGGTTACTTGTGTTTTAGGCTTTCCGCTTGGCGGCCAGGTAGGTGCACCCACACATGTGAGGTACCGTTTTCATCGGGACACCTGTGGGAATGCATGACAGTAGGCCATGTGTTGTTGGGGGCGTGTTTTGATGGGTGCGTCGAGCGAAATGTGCATAAAAAGTGTTTTTTACCCGACATTTCGGACTTTGCGGGGCTGTCTGGGTAAAAAATTCTGGGGTGATGTGCGCAAATCATACCTCTGCGGATTCCCACGGGTGTCCTCTTTTCGGAAATGCATGGGGTTCCCTGTTTTCCTCGGTGGCTTGGACACCCGAGGCCCATATCTGTACGTTGTGCCGGTCGGCAGAATGTCTGAGATTTCGCTCTGAAAACAGACTTGTGGTTACTTGTGTTTTAGGCTTTCCCCTTGGCGGCCAGGTAGGTGCACCCACACCTGTGAGGTACTGTTTTCATCGGGACACCTGTGGGAACGCGGGACGGTAGGCCATGTGTTGTTGGGGCGTGTTTCAATGGGTGAGCCGAGCGAAATGTGCGGAAAATGCATATTTTTTCCCACATTTCGGACTTTGCAGGGGTGTCTGGGTAATAAATTCTGGGGCGATTTGGGCATATCATACCTCTGCGGATTCCCACGGGTGTCTTCTTTTCGAAAATGAATGGGGTTCCCTGTTTTCCTTTTTGGCTTGGACACCCGAGGCCCATATCTGTATGATATGCCGGTCGGCAGAATGGCTGAGATTCCCCTCTGCAAACAGACTGGGGGTTGCTTGCGTTTTCAGCTTTTATCGGGACACCTCTGGGAACGCGGGACGGTAGGCCATGTGTTGTGTTCATGTGGTTTTCATAACGTTTTGACCCATTTGCTGGTGCCCTTTGTCTCACAACCCTTTCTTTTCCCAAATGTGACCTACATTTAGTCGCTGCTTTAGCCACCATACACTTTTGTAACCTGCACAAGTCACCTACCCTTGAAAAGGTCTGCCTGTGCTCTTTCAAAAAATGTATGGCTGCCATTCCTCACCACATTGGTTTTCCCAATTTACACATGCTAAGTGCCTCTGGTCAGGCCGTGAGCATAAAACTCCTGTGTACCATGGCTCAGTGTTTGGCTTGTGGTATTGCTTGTTTTGTAAAAACACTACAAAAATGGTATGCTCTCCTAACTGCAAGAGTCGGGGGAATGTAGCGGAGCATTGCTTTTCTCAAAATTCATAGAAGCCTTTGCCGTACCAAGCCAACCATGTCCAACACATACCTTTTTTTTCAGTCATTTTCCCGCTTTTCCCCCATTCGATGGCAGTTTCCCCTACCTAGTTGTTGCCTGACCTATGCAAATCACCCCTTCCTAAACTTGGAATTTTGTCTACTTTACAGAAATATATGCCTTTCTGGCCTCCAATTTGGCTTTCCTGCCCTTTTCTTCCATTCCGTCCATGCATGTCCAATTGGCAAAAATGGCAAAAATCGCCTACCTCTCACAAAACGGTTGATAACCACATCAAAATAATTTGTTTCCATTTCCACTCAACCTGTTCCTGAAAGCCAACTCATTGGGGAACTCAGCACAGCAAACCATTTGTTCCTAGCTCTTACAAGGAAAAAACCACAGGCTTCTTTGTACATCATTTTATTGGCATTTTTTGAAAAAACCCAAAATTTTCACACTTTTTCCTTATTTTCTCTCACCCCTCTACAGCAACCTGGGATTCCTGGGTGACGTTACGACCGCCTACATGTGGGAAAAAAAGGAGCCAAATTTGGCCGAGATATCTCATGTAACAAAAAAGTTACAAGCCATTGAATGGCCACATACCAAAATCACCAAAAAAGGCCCTGGCACTGGGGAGAAATACCCATGGCACTTAAAGGGTTAAACGGCACGCCAAAGATTGTATAGACCCACCTGACATTTCGACCAAAAGACTTAGTTCCTATTTCGTTCACATCGTGCATTTTGGCGACTTTTGGAACATTACTTAGGGTAAGACCTTTCCTATTAAGTCACAACATAAATACCTGTATCCATATTCATCCACTCTGACCTAACTTAGTCAAGGGTAACTAAACGCAGCATTTAATTACTTTCTGGGAAACTTGTAGCTTTAAGAATATTCTATAACTAACAGCAAGCCCTCATGACTTACTGAAGGTACCATGCCCCAATAAATATATAAGTGTATACTCCCTGGACAAACTCTGTAGATCATTTTTTTGAAAATAGCACTAACAGATCACCCTCAGCCATGAGTTTATTGTTTTAATTATGGTTTTTAGACTAAGGGTCTACTGTAGACCGCGTTGAACTTGAAAAATGCATTGTAGATTCCAATATGTACCAACAAAGTTAATGTTGTATTTATGAGTTATCATCTCTAGCATGACAAAGCAACTGAATGTGAAGCTATAATTACTTATTTTCCTTATTTTCCTTATGAACACAATAATGTTATGATTATATATGTAAACAGATACAAATAGTACTCTACTATAAATATAATTATGTTTTTTGAAATTTTCCTATAGATGTGTTACACAATGTTGAATATACCCATGAAGAAGAGATATTTATCTCGAAATGCGTTGGGCCACCTATGAACTTTTGAACAATAAAAACATCTTCTGAAGAAATATCCTCATCTATGAGATTAATTTTTTGAAGCTACTATATGCTTTCATGTCAACAAACATATTTGAATGTATGAATTGAAATTTACTCCTAAAAATCATCTTAAATGTTTAGCTTATCTATGAGCTTGTGAAAGTGTGCAGGGGACGGGAGTTCCTCCATCAGGAACTTGTCTTGTTCAATTAAACACAGCACTTGCCAGCTGCAATACCACAGTTTGCCTCAATTTTCTATTTATTTTATTTATCTGCGCTTTCCCATGCACTTGCGCGTTCTCAATGTCACTTGGCCTAGTAAGAGCGTTTTTATGTTGTGCTGTGTTCTCCCTTGTTCCCCTCCCTTGACTAGTCGCGCTCTGAAACACTTGTGTACGAGCGCGATACAAATAAAATATCATATCATATCAATATCACACAGTGAAAAGTTTGCCGCAAATGTTCGTTTTGGGAAATGTTTACAAGTGTAAAACAGCTTTTAGTTGCTTCCGACTTGAATTTTAAGTTTTCAAATGTTTTCTTGGGATTACATCATTGCTTGTGTTTGTGTGCAACTATCCAAAGTGGCTCCCATAAGAATGCATAACAATTTTAGCAACTTTGACTATATTTGGTGTTTTTGCCATGTCCATTCTAAAGATAACTTTAAAAGCCATTCTGACAGCTTGACAGTCAATTCCGTTTCTCTTGTGTTTGAAAGGGGGAAAGTGGGATTGATATTCTGTTTGAATTCTGCCATTCCTGAATACCTGCTATCCCCTCCTATATCTTTACATTATCTATTGGGGGTTGAGGGGTGTGCAGGGGGACCTATAACCACAGCGCTATCAGATCTGAACCCACACATTTTCTGTGCAGATTTGTTTTGCTCACTTCTTACTCCTGTATTAAAGACATTATTCAGTGTTACATCACCCCATTGGTGATTGTTGTGTACCTCTTAAGACATATTGGGCCTCATTACGAGGTGGGAGGTAAGGGATTACCGGCACCGGTAAGGGCACCGGTGCCGGTAATCCCTTACCTCCCTACTTCGAGTTCCCTTTGCGGGTCCTTTCTTAACACCTGCTTTTTGCAGGCGTTAAGGACGGGACCCGCAAAGGGACTCTAGAGCTAATAACGGTGCCGCAATTTGCGGTACCGTTACTAGCGCCTTCCCCATTCCAATTGAGCCCTATGGGGGCTCAAATGGGAAAGGAGAATGGCCCTGGTGAATGGGGAATTATCGGTCCCTCCGACCTCGGAAACGGCCGGTAATTGCTCCATTCACCAGGGCGGAGTCGGAAGGGTTTTGGAGGCAGCCATGGAGCTAATTGCTCCATGGCTGCCTCCAACCTCGTAATGAGGCCCATTGAGAATAATTTTTAAATACATAGATAAATATTTACCTTTGCAAACCAGCCTGATTCCTGGTTCAGTGTGACCGGGGGGTTCCAGGAGAAGGGCGTGATATGAGTGGTATATCGTTCAGAATAAAGAACTTTTAGACAAAAATAAATAAGGATTTCAGTTGTGCACTACATGCTATGCGTTGACTTGGGTGTGTGACGGATTGAAATCACTTACAGACTGCTCAAAATCTATGGAGAGTTTTCCAAATCCACAACACAGAACATTAGCTCTGAATTTTCGCCTAAATGCTTTTCAAACCAAAGACAAACTGTGCACATGGGCAAAAAATTGTGACAAAAATCTAAGCTGTGGATTTTGAAATAATGATGATGAAACATTGAAACACCTTGTTTTATATTGTAGAGCCATTCGTGACCAGAGATCCATACACTTAGCCTCTGTTTTTGGCAAGCACCAATCAATGAGTGGTGAAGATTGGTGGACAATGACTTTCTCTGGAGCAGACAGAAAACTAATTTACGCCTTGACTACCTTTTTGAGAGATCTAAAAGTTTTATGGACAACCACAAAGAGTGGTTTTTAATGAGTATGGAACCACATCGGTGGTTGTCAATAAAATCTAAAGAAAGAGACAACATTTAAGGTCAACGGCGGTTGTGACGATGGACTTGGGAAATGATTGGACCATTGACGCAAGGAGGGTTTTGTGAAAACGGGAATGTTTTGTAATATCATTATTGCTTTCTTTTTAAAGGTTTGTATAAACCGTATAAAACAAATAAAATAAATAAAAATGTAAAAGAAATAGCTGTCTGGGGTTATTTCTCGTTTGGGAAGGGTAGCTTTATGTTAGATTATACCGGATTCCATTTATATTTGTAAATATGTTCATGTTTACCATGTCTTGTGTGTTTATTCGTTACATTCATTACTTTTCTATGACAATCCCTGCTATTTCATAGTTATTGGAGTGTTTGGTGAAAGCTTGCATGGTTTTCAATGTGTTCCGGAGTGGTTTAGTGTGCATGTCGCTATGTGTTCAATATATGGGGCCTCATTACGAGGTGGGCGGTAAGGGATTACCGGCACCGGTAAGGAGACCGGTGCTGGTAATCCCTTATCGCCCTACTACGAGGTCCCTTAGCAGGTCTCTCCAGTAACGCCTGGTCTAACCAGGCGTTATGGACGTGACCCATTAAGGGACCTTGAAGCTAATAACGGTACCGCAATTTGCGGTACCGTTATTAGCGCCTTCCCCATTCCCATTGAGCCCTAAGGGGTCTGAAATGGGAATGGGGAATGGCTTTTTCAATGGGGACTGACCGGTCCCGCAAAGGTCGTACTACACCGGTAAGTCCCCATTGAACGAGACCAGTGACGGACACGTTATTGGTGGCAGTCATGGCGCAAATAGCACCATGACTACAACCAATCTCGTAATGAGGCCCATAATCTCCATGATCCTTCATCTGTGGTATGAATGTCACAAGTTTAGTCAGTCCGGCTTATTGACAGGAGATATGTATCTGTATATCATTACCACTGTATGCAGATGCTCACTAGGTAGTATTTTCCAAGTTTGTGTCTCTGGGCAACACATAGCTTGCATTGCACCTTTCATTATGCACCCAATTAAACATCAACAGCAGTGACTATTCTTTAGTGCTGTTTGGCAATTTCCTGCTGTTATCGGAAGAGTCAGCTTGAAATCATGTGCCTCCCACCAAGTACTTCACAGACTTTCCCACCACAATGTCTCTCTATCACTCCATCAATTTCATCCTAAGTGTGTTGGATCCTCCCGCCAATTCTGGTGAGTATTTTCTTAAAGAAGGTGTCCAATGCATTGTCAATACTCTGATCCAGACAAGGTACACATTAAAGGCATGACACATGAAAGGTTGTATTCACTTCCCCATCAAGCACTCTCTACTGACCATCTGTAATGGGTGTCAAATCGCATTGTACTTGTTGGTGAATGTGGCAATGGACATTCACATTAGTCACACCAGCCCAGTCAGGCACATCCATAGGTAAAGCAGAAGTCAGTTTCCTGGTGTTAGCTGACAGGGTGCACCCTTGCAGCTGCCTCTTCACATGGCATGATATCAGTGAAACTGCCATGGCTGCTTTAATCAGCATATTTTCGGTTACTGTAGCCTTGACCTTGCACAGCCCGGCACACTGAAGCCATGAACATCTATAGTCATGGAATCAGTAGAGAAGGAGTGAATTAGGCAGTTTCCCACACACTATGCGTGCAGGGACAGGTCAGGTGAATGCGAGCTACGCACACAGAACTGGTCACAAGTTCCAAGGCCAAATGATCCATGTACACCATAGGCAAGGAGAGTGACAAATGCAGATTACTATTGGGGGCATAGCACATTGCATGAAGTGTCTCTACAATAACTGCATCGTCATGTTGTTTATTTTTGTGGATCCACATGCACATGTTCTGCAAGAGCCCAAATGACTGTCTATATTCCCTAACTGTATACTGTTCATGGTGAACTTCCTCCCTGTCTCCATATTCCAGACCCTTCCACCTGCAGCCTTCATCCGTTTGCAGCCACACATTCACAACTCCCTCAATCACAGCACCTTCACCTCAACACTGCGCCCTGGGACTTGCATGCAGATGGCAAGTTAGCAAGAGGGGAACACAAGTGGCTATTAAAAATACTGACCCATCATCAATTTTACATTTCTAGGTGTCCTCCTTGAGGATGCAGTAACCATGGATGTGCACCAAGAAACGTAGACCAACAACATTGCTCAGAGTCTGGTGTGGCATAGAAATTGCTACCATCATTACTGTTGCTTGGCCTGATTGTGATGTAAGTGGTTTTTATAACAAGGTGCAGTTTATTGGTGTTACTCAATTAGCATCTCCTCTTTCAAATGTATGTAATTTTTCTATGGTGAGCAGTAGGGCCACTAGGGCTACTCACAGACTGCATTGGCCTGGAGCGTGGGTTATCAAACATCCGTTGAGGTGTTCTGTATGATTGCACCATTCACACACTGCAATTTCCTGTTTAGCACCGTCCATTTCAGCCATTGAGTTGTGTGCAGCATTCATCTTGTGAATCAGCTCACCACGCAATAGTTGTGTGCTGGGCATTCCTTAGCCTTTGTGCTAAGGCTTTGTTCTATTTTTTGTAACTGAAGTCCTGTGACTACTTCAAAGTGCCTAAAGAGCATATATATAAAACATGACAGCCTGCTATATCTGCCTAAAAGAGTGTTCTTATAACAGATTAGTTGTGGCAATCCAAGTGACCTGTAATAAGACAATGAGCCTCATTACAAGTCAGCCGGTCCGGATTTAACGGTGCCGGTAAAACCGTACCAGCACTGTTTCCGGACCAGTTAACTACGAGTTCTGCGGCCGGTGGTGCAGACGGACGTGGAAACACCAGCACCATTACCGCATGGTGCCGGTGTTTCCACGGCCCCCATTCCGGAATAGGGAGTAACAGAATGCTGGCTCCGGAATTACCGGACCACCGGGGCTGCAATGCCCAGGTAATTCCGGCAATCCTGGAGCCAGTAATTCATTCCAAGTCTGTGAGGAACCTGCCGGTTTTTCTGGCTTGGTTACCGCAGGACTTTGAATGAGGCCCAATGACATCACAACTGCTCTGTAATCAGTTGCTATTCTTCATTTGCGATCTCACAATGCCTGCTGTTTGAGCCAGCACCGGGAAACACTTCTGGCACCACGTGACCCAGAAAAAAAGACTGACAGGATAGTTTGTACTACTACTTTCTCTCCCATCACTAACAGGATCCAACAGCTGATTAGAAAATATTGGTGAATAGTTCTGACAACTGGATGTACTTCTGAAATGCCACTCTGCTCTAAAACATGCTTATCATTTGAAAGACAAACTAGTCGATTATCGTTTTCATCAAGAGACTCTCAGTCGGTCCAATCCACATTAACAGAAGATGGCCAAATCCTTAGGAAGGCTGCCATGGACCACCATTGCTGTGGCAATTACGGGCTGTGCAAGTTTACAGATAAAATATTTGATTTTACACAGGGCAACTTCACATGGCAGTTGTGGAAATTCACTGCATACAATACCAAAATGTCATCATATGTCAATGCCAACTATTGTATGTTGACATGACTACTTGGAAGATCTCAGTACACAATGGGGAAAACCAGAGGAGAATCAGAATGAGGAACATGGCTGCTCCTCTTGTGCTGCACTGCATAGAACACAAACATGGCACAAGAACAAGGACTGGATTGTTATCCATCATATCCAAGCTGACCTTTTCAGTTTTCCATCTCTATTTTGCCTGCATAGGCTTGAACAAGTCTGTATTCATAGAAAAGACACTCATTGTCGGAAATGAGGAAAAACACTGGGCAACCTTTTTTTCCCCTATAATAGTATTGCCTTGGCTAACCTGCTCCAATTTCAATATCAATTCTCACTACAAAGGTTGTTTCTCACCTAGACCAGAGGCGGTATGTGATTAACCATGAGACCAAGATTTAGCCAATATAGTTAACATCATCATGAAACATATTGGGCTATTCCAGATGCCTTTAGAGGCATTCCCTTTGTGTTACTCCTCTTTAATTTTATACTTTGAAGTTTCATCACTAATGGGTTAGCACTTCAAGACCACATACAACATGTGACCATCACCATGGTTTACATCTAATTTATGTCGTTATCACAATCAATATTCCATAGGAAACTAATGATAGGATTCACACTGTCAGGGTATTGGGTCAGGAATAATTTATCAAATGAGGTGGAGCCTGGCGGATACATAAATGGCACTATTATGCTGCACCTGCTGATTATATACAGGCAGTTAGGATTGAATTGAATGCAGAAATATATCATATGCACACTTGCCAGTTACCTGCAGACTGTTAGGATTGAATTACAGGTAAAAATCAAATGTTATCACTTCATGCTAGGTTCAAATGATGGCTCATGTTGTAAACATATTGACTAGGCTAAGATGTCTGCTATTTAGTAGGCATCCTTCTGTCCCAAGCTTTCACCGAGTGTGAGAGAAGGGCCTCACCGACCAGTGGGGGGTGTCTGTACTTCTGCTCCCTATATGGTGGAGGAGAGGCACAGGAACCCCAGCCAAGATTCTCTATTACGGTAGCAATGGTCGAGCAATCAAGGCCTAGCTTCTCAGGAGGTGATGCAGGCTGGTTCTTAAGTACAGTGTAGTCCCCAAGCCCCCACAAAGGAATATCCACACTCTGTATTGGTTAGAACACAGTCTTTATATAATCAATATTCAAGGTTATGTACACTTATCATAATAACTCACTTTGTACTCCGGCAAAATCAACAATGGCAAATATATACAATTCTAAAGTGGTACCACCCTTTGTATTAGATCTCATTAAAGTGCATGAACAATACTGTTTGAGTAGTGGGAGTCTCCCAGTTCTGCACATCCTGTTCTTTGCTGGAGAGAGGTTGGATTTGACCCCCTCCTACCTCATGACCAAGATAGGTAACTTTCCCCTGAGCTATCTGGCACTTGGTGGCCTTGATAGTGAGGTTAGCCCTTTTCAAGGCCTGCAACACCTTATCCAGATGTGTCAAATGCTCTTCCCAGGTGGAACTGTAGACGGCAATGTCGTCCAAGTAAGCCACACAAAAGGCTTCCAGCCCACTGAGCGCATGGTTGACCAATCTCTGGAAGGTGGCAGGGGCATTCTTCAACCCAAAAGGCATGACCCTAAACTGGTAGAGTCCCTCAGGTGTTGAGAAGGCCGTCTTTTCCTTGGCATGGTCCGTCAGAGCTATTTGCCAATAGCCTGAGGTAAGGTCAAAGGTGCTCACAAACTTGGCAGCACCTATGGTGTCCACGAGCTCATCGGTCCTGGGCAATGGATGTGCGTCAGTTTTGGTGACGGCAGTGACTCCTCGATAGTCCACACAGAACCTCCAATCCTTGGTACCCGCCTGGGAACTTGCCTTGGGGACAAGGACCACTGGACTGGACCAGGGACTGGTTGAGGGTTCAATAACACCCAGATCCAACATCTTGGCGACCTCAGCCTGGATGTGGTTCTTGACGGTATCTGACATACGGTAGCACCGGCTTTTGACAGGCACACTGTCACCAGTGTCAATTTCATGCTTACACCACGGTGTAAGGCCTGGCTTCAGTGAAAACAGAGAGGCATACTGTTGGAGCAAAGCCCTACAGGCCCTCTGTTGCTCTGTTGTCAAATCTGGAGAGAGATGTACTCCCTCCACTGAGCCATCCTGAGGGTTGCTATGCAGCAAATCAGGAAGGGGCTCACTCTCATCCTCTCCTTGCCCGGAAGCTAGCAAGAGGCATGAGACTTCTGCTCGCCGGTGGAAAGGCTTGAGCCTGTTGACATGGAATATCTGAGGGGCTACCCCAGAGGCTCCCATGTCAACCAGATAATTGACTTCGCCCATCTTGGAGATGATCCTGAAGGGTCCAGTCCACTTGTCTGCCAAAGCTCTAGGCTTGGTAGGCTCCATCACAAGGATTTCCTGTCCCGGAGTCCAATCCACTTGAGAGGCTTTAAGGTCATGCCAGTACTTATTCAATTCCTGGCTGGCCTTGAGATTTGCTGTTGCCTGGCCCATCATCTGTGTCATCCTCCGTCTGAGGCCTAACACATAGTCCCCCACTTGCTTGGTGGGACCTGGAGGGGTGGCTTCCAAGCCTTCCCTGATCAAGGCGAGGGGCCCCCTCACAAGATGTCCAAAGAGTAACTCAAAGGGGCTGAAACCAACACCCTCTTGAGGTACCTCCCTGTAAGCAAACCGCAGGCATGGCAGGAGGAGATCCCATTTCCTCCTTAGGGGTTCTTCCAAAGCCCCTAGCATGCCCTTGAGAGTTTTATTAAATCTCTCAACCAGACCATTGGTCTGGGGGTGGTAAGAGGTGGAGAACTTGTAGGTTACCCCGCACTCTTTCCACATGGTTTTCATGTAACTAGACATGAAGTTGGATCCTCTGTCAGAGACAACCTCCTTGGGGAATCCAACACGGGTGAAAATGCCCAGGAGAGCCCTGGCAACCACCTTGGCAGTAACAGTCCGAAGGGGTATCGCCTCAGGGTACCTGGTGGCATGATCTACCAAGACCAGGATGAACCGATGTCCACCTGAAGTGGGAGGGTCAAGGGGACCGACGATGTCGATGCCCACCCTCTCAAATGGTGTGCCAACCACTGGCAGTGGCTGCAGTGGGGCAATGACACTGCCTCCAGTCTTGCCAGACAACTGACAAGTTGGGCAGGTCCTGCAGTGGGACTCCACCTCTACTCCCATCCGTGGCCAGTAGAAATGGGCAGAGAGCCTCTGCTTAGTCTTCTTGGTCCCAAGATGACCAGCCAAGGGCACCTCATGCGCCAACTGCAGTAGGAAGGGCCTGTAAAACTGGGGTACCACCAACCTCTTGCGGGCACCAGGTTCAGGCTTAGTGGGCTCACTAACAAGGAGCTCACCCTCCGAATAAATCCGGAAGGTCCTAGGCACTTCTCCTTGTGCCTGGGCCAGGGCCTGTTTCCTCAGTCCCTCGAGAGAGTGGCACTCTCTCTGTCCCTTACAGAAGTCTGCCCCCTTCAGCTAACAAGCATTGAATGTCAGGATGATCCTCCGGGTTGAGAACCTCTCCCACAGGAGAGTCTTCTTTCTCTTCTCCCACAGGAGTTGAGTTTGGGTTTTCCACTGGACCCAGCCCGTCCGGAGCATGGATCCCAATGGGTGCTGTCGGAACAGCAGGAAGAGAAGGTGTTCCCTCCACAGAGGTGGCCTTCTTGGTCCTCCTCCTTCTTGCCTTAGGCCTCGCCTTTTGCTCGGGTACCTGACCCACAGCCAGAACCGGTGTCACCTGTGACCTAGTGACTGCAGTAGCAGTCATGGGAAGACCATCCGAGATCAACCCCAACTCTACTAGATCGTTTCCTAACAAAATGTTGTCAGGGACATTGTCCTGAACCAGGACAGGAAGCTTTGCTGTCTTGTCTCCAATCATGAGTGTGACTAAGGCTACAGGCGATAATTTGGGAGGCCCACCAGCTAACCTGGTGGTTTGCAGAGGAGCACCTTCATAGTCCTCTGGCTTGAGCAGGGTCCTGTCCACCACTGTCATGCTTGCCCCAGTGTCTCTCAAACCAGTAGAAGGCTGGCCATTCAAGAGGACACTTCTCAAAAACCTACGGGTGTTCTGTGGGATAGTCGCCAGTACTTCTGCATACTGGTCCCAGGCCCCAAGGGACACTAAGGAAATCTCGACCGGGGCACCAAATGTGATCCCGGCAGAGGAGGGGAGGACAGTGGCCTCCACCTCAGACACGGGGTAAGGGTAGGTCAGGCTGACAGCCTGTACTCTAAGTGCCTTACCTTTACACTTGGGGTCACCCCTTTTGTGATCCAGAGCCCCACAGTCCCAACAAGCGGCAGGAGTGCGGGGTACGGTACTGGAACCACTGGGAGCCTGCTTTGCAGCAGGTGGACCACTACTCTTATTCCCACCCCCAGATGACTTATCCCCACTAGATTTTTGGGTCTTAGGAGAGGAAGGTTTTGGTTTACCCGACTGGGACTGCTTGGGGGACTCCTCAGCTTTCTGAGAGGCCCCCTTCTCTTTGTCCTTGTCCTTCCCACTGGAGTCCTTAGGGGACACCCGGTGGGAGACCCACTTGTCAGCCAACCTAGCCAGCTTAAAGGGGTCCAAAATGTTCTGGTCAGCCACATACTGACGCAGCTCTGGTGAACAGGCTTCAGAGAAATGCTCAAAAATCAAGAGGTGGGACAACTCAACAAAAGCCTTAACCTTGTATCCATCGATCCACCCCATCATGTTCATGTGCGCAGCACTCACCCAGTCAACCCAAGACACATTCTCTTTTTTCTTAAAATCCCTGAACCTTCTAAGGTATTGGGTAGGTGTCTTGCCAAACTTGGCAATCAAAGCAGACTTCATACACTCGTACTGACCCCTTTCTTCCACACTCAGCTTCAGAATACAGTCATATCCGGTTTGAGGCACTCTGCTTAACAAACACTTTGCCCAATCTCTTTTATCAACATCATGAATCGCACAAGCCATTTCAAACGCTTCGATCCATTGGAGGATATCTGAACCCTCCACAAATACACCAACCAAATCTTTCATGAACTTGGTGGCTGGGGACCTGACACTCTCACTGGTTTTAGCTGAAGTCTCCACTCTAGCTTTCTCTAGCTGGATTCTCTGACATTCAGTGTCCTGGCTCTTGAGTTCAAGGTCCTTATTTTTGAGCGCCACTTGTTGAGCCAACTCCTCTTTCTTAAGTTCAGCATCTATTTCCAACTTGCGGTATTCAAAGGCCAATTTCATCCTTAATAACTCAAGCTCCAAGGAATTGCTGGGGTTTGGAACAGAGGCAGCAGGAATGGCGGCATTCCCAGAAACAGATTCAGCAGAAACCCCAGGGGCAGAGTCCTCATTGGTTGCATTCCCCCCCTCATCAAGAGTTTCACTATCAGCCTGGTAGTCCACCAGGGCAGCTATCAGCTCAGCCCTAGCCTTATCCACAAAGTCTAACTCCCTGGCTTCACAAGCACTCTGGAGAGCCTCCAAGCTCATCCGAGTTAATTTGCCATTTGCAATAGACTCCATTGTTTGTAATGCAGTTATCTTGTACACAGCTAAACCTTAATTTAATAAAGGGCAAATATCCTTTGTAAGTGGCACGGTTATACACTGATTCTTAAGACCATAAGCATCCCACCGCTGCCACCAGTGTGAGAGAAGGGCCTCAACGACCGGTGGGGGGTGTCTGTACTTCTGCTCCCTATATGGTGGAGAAGAGGCACAGGAGACCCCAGCCAAGATTCTCTATTACGGTAGCAATGGTCGAGCAATCAAGGCCTAGCTTCTCAGGAGGTGATGCAGGCTGGTTCTTAAGTACAGTGTAGTCCCCAAGCCCCCACAAAGGAATATCCACACTCTGTATTGGTTAGAACACAGTCTTTATATAATCAATATTCAAGGTTATGTACACTTATCATAATAACTCACTTTGTACTCCGGCAAAATCAACAATGGCAAATATATACAATTCTAAAGTGGTACCACCCTTTGTATTAGATCTCATTAAAGTGCATGAACAATACTGTACAATGTCACACAGACCAATAGAGTGAAACCAGCAATAGAGAAAGGAGAGAAAATAAGATGGTTGAGCAATAGGCAGAATACTGGCCCCTACCACTCGGCACAGTTCTGTATGGAGATCCCCCCACCTGGGCAACCTGTAAAACAAGATATAGCGCACGCCCAGTCCATATATTGCTCTGCAAGTCTTATTCCCTCCTATAATGTTTTTACCCCCCCAATGTACCTGGTGGAGTCGAGTTCCTTGAAGAGGCGTCGACAAACGTCGAGGAACTCGCTGTTCGGCGACGGGGAATCGACGGCCCTTCTTGAATGCCTTCCCTTTCAAGCGGGAGGCACGGGGCGTCGAACGTCCATCGACAAACAAGGTAGAACGGCGTCGATGAGGCGGCAGCTTCATCCGAGCGGTGCTCGTCGGCGTCGGAGCGTCAGCGTCCTGCAAGGCAGAGGCGTGCGGGGTACCTCGGTGACAATAGTTCTGGACCGCAAAGATTGTGGAGTCGGAGGCCCAGCAAGGGCGTCGAGTCGTTCGAGTCTTTGGGGTCTTCGGGTGGCGGGAAACCCACCAGCAGGTTTCTCCTCGGCGCGTTGGTCGTCCTCGACTTTCTCCGGCAGGATAAGCAGTCGACGATGCGGTCGAGAGAGTCCTTCGATTGAGTGTTCTTAGGCAAAGGAGCGGACGGCTCCGGTCGTCGGTGGCACGGCGTCAAGTGGTTCCCACGGCTGGGCAACACAACTTCGACGGGCCTCCAGCGGTTACACAACCCTGCGAACCCTGGTTGACGGCGATGGACTTCGACGGCGTCGATGTCCGGGTGCTTCACTTCGATCTCCTCGGCGGTCCCGTCTCGGGTCAACAGCCTTTCGAGGATCTGTCTTCCAGGGCGCTTCGGCGAAGATGGAGCGGTGCTCGATGGTCCCTCGGAGCACGGGAAGAGGGCGCCTTACCAGGTCCTCTCTCGGGTCAGCCCTCGATGATCTCGTCAGCCTTCAGATCGGTCGAAGCAAATGCCACAGCAAGTCTTCTTCTTCCAGCTGGACGTCGAGGATCAGCAGTTCCAGTTACTCTTAGAGTGGAGACTCCACTCCAGGATGCTTCTGAACGTTCCTGAACGTTCCTGAACACCTGGCTGCTTCTGAACCCATTACCAGTGGTGAGAGGTCCCCAGATATACTATCCTGCCTCTCATCCACACTGCGGGTACACATTCAGCAGCCAATCATACAAAAGGTCATTCATGCAGTCAGTCAGCCAATCAGGCACACAGTGCATTCAGGCCACACTCCTCCCTTCCAGACACTCACAACAGGGAATGTGGATTGGGACAAGTACCCAGCCATTCAACACTACACACTGCATTCAGGCCAGTTTCGGGCAGGGCTGTCTCAGTCTTTGTCTCTCATGCCAGAAACCAGACAACCACAACAAGGAGTGTATATTGGTCACACACTCCATTCACCCAGGTCCCACCCACAGGAGGTACCCACAACATACGGTCACTGGGAAGCCTCCAGTCAGTCTAGCTGGGCCTTCACAACAACACCATATATGGAACTTCCACCCAACAGCCAGTCAGGGGGAAGGGACAGAGACAGGGCTTCCCAGGACTTTGGGAAAACAAGATAACAGGCAATAGAAAGCAAGAGGCCACAGGGGCCATCTTGTTTCTTATCAGGAATCAACAGATCCCAATGGCAGGGCCTGGGTATCCCAAAATGGAGGACACCCGGAGCACCTGTCTATTTCAGCACGGAGCTGCCACCAGCCCATACCCTGCTCTGGGGCCACCCACAGGTGCCCAAAAACATACACTAGGGGCACAGGGTTGTACCCCTACCCATGGGTGCCATAAGGGTATCCCATGGGTCTGTTCACCAAACCAAAAGAGAGAGCTGCACTGCCAGGAGTCCCACATGGACTCCGGGGCAGAAAACATAACAGAACACACGGTAAAAAGCAGTAAAAGGACAAGGATTCAGAGGCCCTGTCCCTCAGATGCATTTCCAGCATCACACAGAGCCACCCTATAACTCAGATCCGTGCATGGATGCATGTGTTAGCCCTTTATGCAGTCAGTAGAGATCACACAGCCGGAGTCAGTAGACATAACGCTGAAACAAGGGTAGAGGACAGGTGATTAGACGTGTCACACACAGGTACCCCACATCCATGGAACAGGATGCTAAATGTTCATGTGTGTTTTTCACAGATACCTTGGTGCCATGGGACTGGTGCAGCATTGAGAGTGGTGATTACTTTTCACTGTAGCCCTAACCATAGTCTAGTAATCTGATGGCGATATCACTCGCAACTCAATATCTCTTTATGAGGTGAGTGTTGGGGTCACTTCAGTGGGTTCAGAGGTAATGTATCAATACTTTTATCTGCCTTGTAGAGTATAACTTTACATGTACATGTATTTCATGCTGTTGATTTCACAGAATAGTAAATAGTGGAGGGCAGCAAGTGGTACTATTGAACGCTGTGAGGAAATAGCAGTCGGTAGCTGAATGGGTCGCCAATTGCCCAGTGAGGCACGACATTTTTCAAAATGTAATATGTGGTGAAGGCTACAACAGTGGTGGGCCAGTGGTCCTTGTCTGTGTGTCTATGTCGCCTTTGTGTAGCCCCACATCATGGTAAAAATCAACAAACACCTGTGGACTTTCTATTGTTGACTCTAGGAATTCTTCTTCTCCCTTATTTCTCTAATCTTTGGCACTATGGTGAACAGGATTTGTTCTGTTGTTTTTTGGGTGATAGCCTCCTTCTGAATTTTCAAAATGTTGTATTTTAGTGGCTTGAGATTGGAGGCTGCACTGGTGGAGGATCCTTCTCCATCTTCTCCCTGAACATACATTGTTGAATTGGTCAATTACCCCAGTGCTACATTTATGACATTGAGTTGTGTGGACTTTTGTTAATTACTGTGGCTTTCACGCTGTAAAACAACTTTTCTATTGTCTTCCTAAATGGCATGACACAGTGAAAACAATAACTGTATACCCCACAGAACTAATCTTTTTGCCCTGAAGAAGGCCGGGTCCTTTTTGGAACAGCCGCAACCCTTGGCTGAAACTCGAGTTGGCATCAATTACTAATATGAGTAAATGAATTTATGTGCCGATAATCAATGGCTAGAAGTGGTCTTCTGCTCTCAAGCTTAACAGCATTCATGTAGTTTTTGTGTAATATACATATTGCCACAAATGCACACTAATGGTGCACTACATATACTGAAATGGCGCCAATGAGCAATTCATTTCGCGTTGAGTTTTTTTTTATACGATTGATGTATTCTATGTTTGAGAAATCTACAGTGTTTGTTGGATGACTGAAGTTTAAGTGTGGATGGATGTTTGCATAGCTCTCAACTCACACACTTTTCGCGGGTGTCGCATTCGTTGTAACAGCTGACTTACCCACCAAGCCTCCTCCACGCCCATTTGTTTCAATGGGCTCTCACCTGCCAAAAACAAAATTGGGTGTTTTTGCCCGCCTTTGTGACACAAATTGTTGAGAGCTAAGTGTTTGTCATTATGGTTTTGGTGAGTGGCCCGTCAAGGGGATATGTTTTCACCCCATTATGTTGTTCTGAATTGTACACAACAAAACGTATGTTTTATTTTGACTTAATTTTAATTTGTGAGACATTAATCTCTTTTGCATTTGTTGAATACATTTTGTATTGATAATCCTTCTGAATTATTTTGTGCCTATTGTTTTTTGTTTAATTGCTTATGCACATGAATGCTACTGGGTTTTCCTTTGGTTGATGTGTTTGAGAAAGCCTAAAGCAAAACTTCAGCTGTCACTGCTGCACTTAAAGCCATGACAGGTTTTTCAATTTCATTGCTTGTAAAATAGTTTTCTGTAACACTTTACAGGCAGCAATTGACAAGTAACTGTTGATGGCTGATTGATTAATGTGTGCACTTTTGGAGTTTAAAATATCTTGAAAAAAACGTGCATAGTTTTACTTATTTCTGAAGCACACATTGTATTAAACTGCTCAAACTATGTTTCTGAAAAACATTACAAGTTGCATGGTAGCTTTTTTAAATCCAATCACATTCTAAATCAATTATATGGAACAGAAAATTGAAGACCTCCTTCATTAAATTACGCAAGAGGTCAAGTAGTAAAGAAGATGTCAGCGTGTGCCCTTGTATTATAAGACATAAAATGCCTCCTACACTACCTCAAAAGGATATTTGCACATCATTTTGGAGTTCAGTAACCTAATACAGGAACTCAGCCTTTGGCCTTGTTTCTCTATTTGATCGCAGAACTCCTCTGTGACCTGAAATATCCTTATAATGTACGGCAGGGGGTACTTTATCCCATCTATTGCATCCAAAATGCTCTCGATCAGGCAATCCTCACTACTTATAACAGTCAATTCCACTAGTGTACAGCAAAGTACTGCCTGTTGCACAGATTACCCACTATATGAAGATTTTATCAGCCATTAAATGCCAGTGACATGTATTTGGTAGGCGTAATTTGGAGCACCCAACCTCCTTTTATATTAGGCATATATTCTGCAAGGAGCTGTGCACCAATGTCAAATGCACTGATTACGTGTTCTAGGAATACATAGGCAATGATTTACCTGAAATTCACATGCAGGTCTCCAGTTGTGACATCATCAAGGGAATTGTATACACAGTCCAGTTAGAAAGTTGAATAGCTGGAAACTACCCACTTATCCACAGCCAAAATGTGATTATAACGATAAGCCAATGAGGGTTACTTACGGAAGCTTATCTATGTGTTGCAATGTGCTTTCTTCCTGCCTTGTCTGCTTTGAATGAATGTGATGTCATGAGAGTTCTGAGAGTGGAATGTGGTGAGAGTGCTGCCCGCTGAATGTTCCTTGGATGACAGTTGGAGAGGGACTGGCTGTGAGAGATGGTATGCATGTTAATGTTCCCTAACGTACTTGAGACATGTGTCCTATGCACCTTTGGGGCTTAGGTATTCTGTACTGCAACAATAAAGAACATTTCCTTTTTTACTGGTGGCTCCTGGTCATCCGTGGGAAAGCAAAACATAGAGGTGATGTCTGGAAGGTTTATAATTAATGTTAAAACTCTGGCAATTGTTTTGGGCAACCCCCCAGATCATCTTTCTTCACCTGCCACGCCATTACAGAAAGGGGAAAGACCGTACTCTATGGTGCTCTCTGTCTCTCATATCTTTTCTAACTGCTTCTCTATCGACAATCCTGCTCTCCTCACTAAATCTGGTAGGAAGAAGTTTAAAGAGGACATCCCGGTCTCCAACCCAGGCCTCCCAAACACTGACACCTATACCAGTGCCTCCTCCAGGCATACTTTCACCGACATCCTCTTTGTCGTTCCCTCGTCAGACCTATGGACTCTACATATGGTTTATGTTCTCTCTCCCTTCTCTTCCTCTCACATTAATGGTGGCACCCTGTGGGAGGCCCACTTTGCCTCCTTCCTCTCTTCTAAGGTCATCATTAATGTTTAGTTGAATGGTACCGTCTTGGTCCAAGGCTCTAAAGCCAACCTCCTCCTGTTTGATAGAAGCTTCCCGCGCCTCATACATTTGCTTTCTTCTCCTGGTGTCCCCTCTCTCCCCTCCATGGCTTGCTCACCTACCCCTTTTGTCTCCTCCTTGACTACCTTGCTCTCTCCTCCTTCCTCTTCTGCCCACCCTCGGGCTGCTTCTACGACCCTGCAGGGCGTACCTGTGATTTGTACCCCTCCTGCAAGTCTTTCAAGGATGGCAACCTTCTCCATTTTGCCACTCTAAACTCTCGCTCAGCTGTTAATTTAAACACTCCTCTAGCATCTGCCGCCTCCTGAAAGAACTTGACCTCTATGTCCTCGGTCATGAGTGGATTCCAGCCTCTGTCATTCCTATGCAGGCCTACTCCTCTTTCGAATGGCTTGTCTGCAGGCTCTCTCTCTCTCTCCTGGCCATTCCCTTACTGTGGCTACCCTCTATCGGCCACCTGGTCAGATCTCCTCCTTCCTCTCTGAGTGGGCGGACCTCTCCTCTTCCACTCAACTCCTCCTTCCTGGGGACTTAAACATCCACCTGGATGCTTCCTGTCCTTCCACTGGACTCTTTTGTGATCTCTGCGACTCTCTTTCACTCTCTATTCTCCTCTTTGGCCTGACTCACTCTGCGGGGCAAACTCTGGATGTTCTGATCTCTTCAGACCTTCCCCTTTCGGTCCCACTCAACACTCCTCTCTCCTGGAGTGATCACTTTCTCCTTTCCTCACAGCTCACCCTCTTTACCCCTCAGGCCACACCAACTCCAGCACTGCCATCTACCTTCTTGGTTATCTGACCCATGAAGCATGTGTCAGTTGAGGCTTTCACCGCCACTTTCTCACTCCCCCCTACCCCCCTTGGCTGACTCACACCCTGACACAGCCTTTTCAATGCTCCACTATGCTATATCTGATACTCTCTATGTTCTTGCCCCTGTTATGAGGATCCGCTTGAAGCCCAAAGGCAAGTGAACTCTTGGTATGACTCAGACCTCGTCATCCTTAAACGCAAATGCAGGGTGGCTGAGAGTAAATGGTGTGCTTCTGGTACATCTTCTGACAAACTGGTCTGCCGTCAGCTCCTAAGGCAATACCGGCTCTCTGTCTGCACCAAGAAAGAGCCCACATCCAAGCCTGCATCTGCGCAGCATCTAAAAACTCGGCTGAACTCTTTAAAATCTGCAAGGAGCTGGCCAATCCTGCTGAAGTCTCTACCTCTCCTGTCCCCTCCCAGGTCCTCTGCTCGACCCTGGCTTCTCATTTCATCCATAAAACTCTGGGCATCCTGTCGTCTCTCTCTTCCTCTCCCCCTCCTCCTTCTACTCCCTGCTCTTTCTCTGGCCCTTCTTTGGCCACCTCTCCTCCCTCCTTCTCTGCCTTTCCCCTGATCTCCTCAGACGAGGTTTCTAGACAAGTCTGTTCTATGAAAGTTGTCAGGAAAAAGGGCTGGTGCAAGAAAGGAGTGTGCAAAAGGCGATAGAGGTCTGTGGAATTCACGAGTTCAACTCTAAACTACATTTCCCAGCATGCTTTAGGGAGAATTGTGGTTGCGGTCGTGCGGCCGTTGACAAAGCTGGTAAGGATTAACAAACGTTTATAAGGAGTTACAGAGCCACGGCAGGTGTGGCTTATTTTGTGTATCGAAGCAGGAGCAGGCGAAGCTATGACACCGGCAGCAGCATGTGAAAACTCTCTATGGGAACACGGACTACAGGCGGCTGCGGAACCCATTTTAGAAGCTGAAGACTGCTACGTCTGGGAAGGCTTGCGGGTCTCCCGGACTTGAGTTAAGTACAGGGCGAGTGGCGGCTGGAAGAATCACGCTCTTATGGGTGTTATTTGCTGTGTGTGGAAACGGCGCGCTTACCGCTCGGACAAAAGTTAATGGATCAATGCGGGTGGAACAGCCATTACTGCATTGTATAACAACAAATCACATTCTAAAATCATAAGGGGCATATGTTATTTGTTATTTATGTTGCTGCAAAATATGTTCCATGTTTCATGTTACGTGTTCATATTCATTGTTTTTCTGTAAGCCCACAGGCCATGTGTTTTGTTGAATTCATTGTGGGATTTTCTCCCAAGTATGACATGTGCAGAGTATCATCTATGTCTCTGTGTTTATGAGGTCGTAGGGACAGGTCTAAGACTATGTTAGATGCACGTATTAAGGTGTTTCAAAGCTCAAGTCTATATTCTGTGTATGTTATGCTGGATACAGGTGTAACGTGTTCAGAGGAAAAGTAGGTAGGGTTTTTTCCCGTTTGTTTCCCTTGTCCTATCCAACATAGGTTTTCCTAAACCTCTTACCGGTGTTCCTAATTTCCCCCACCCTATCCACAACCTCTTCCTAACTCCTCTTCCCCCCATTGGCTGCCACGTGGTGTCCTGTTTATTCTATCAGGTGCCTGTGCCAACCACGGGTGGAGGGTCGACTTCATTCGGCTTCTGTGGTTCGGGAGAGAGTGTCGAATTCTCTTCCCTTGTACGGAGTATTATTGACAAAAGTCTTGTCAAAAAAGGTTCACCCCTGCTCCTCCAAAACCCTCAAGGACCACACTGACACCCTGGCTCCTGCTCTGGCTGATTTAGAAGGATTATCCATAATCATTGGCAGATGCTACAAATGGATCCCCACTTACAACAGTTATTCCCCCAAGTCCCGAGATTTGCCTACAGGAACAACAGAGCTCTAAGATCGAGCCTGATAAAAGCTGAAATACAGAGACCGTAGACCAAGACCATTTACAAGGGTACAATTCCATGCCAGAATTGTCCGCATTGTGCAAATTTGCAAGTAATAGCATCGCACATCCACATCCTGGAAAACCAATTTGGTTAAAACACTCCAGTACCTGCGATGCCACGAATGTTGTGTATGGACTAAAATGCCCGTGCGGCCTATATTATGTAGGGATGACGACAAGGAAGGCAAACATATGCTAGTCTGAGCATAAATCGAATATTCGCACGAATAATCAGAAATCCCCAGTCGCCAGTCATTTTCGATCAGCTCGACACACTGTAGCTAAGCTTAAGTGTGTAATCCTTGAGCAAGTAAAAACAGGCCCACGAGGGGGGCGATCTCCAGAGAAAGCTCCTTCAGAAGGAAATCATGTGGATGGATTTATTAGACTCCTTGAGCCCAAGAGGCATGAATGTGGAGTTTGACTCGATGTGTTATATCTGAAGTTTTGAATGGATATTTGATTTCCTCATGTGTAACACTAAATGAAGGATTTGATATGTCATTAAGTCAGAAATATGGTGTTTAAAGAACAAATTAGGGTTATTTATGGGATCTTCCTGTAAATTAGGAACTGGTTGTTAAGTTTTAAGTTTCAAGTTTCATTTTGAAATCTCATATGTTTGGAAATGGTTTAACAGTATGAGTAACATTTAAATGTTTCATGTATGTTGAATGTTATACAGTGGGTGCCTATGCGGGTACAGACATTCTCATCTTCGGATTTCTTTAGATTTGATGTTTGTTTCACTTATGGTACCACCTTGACGGTTGTGTGGCCAGGCATGGGGGCCGGGGCAGATTTTCTCTGCCTCCCCCCTCAGTTTGGCCTCATTCTGAATATGAGTGGTCCTATTGGGACATATGCCCGGACTTACCAGATGTGGTAGACCCAGAGCGAGTCCCATGGGCGCACAGAGTCACATTTCAGGCCCTATACGAGGGGTTTATTTGAACATTTATTTTACATTCTACTGTCTAGTTGGTCACAACTAGATCCGGGACAGTTTCCGACCTCAATGTTGGGCATTAACTACTGTGATGCTGTGGAATCGGGCCCTGAATGATGGAAGAGGTGTTTTAATGGAGTTTAAACTCGTCATGCGCGTTATCTGTTGCCCGTTTGGAATACTTCACTTATGGCCGCAATGATTAGCATGTTTGTTTCGGTGACGATTGAGCTGGGGAAATCTATCATGTAGGGTGAGTACACTTCTTTACCATCTTAAGATGGCGGACGATACGTGCGTACGCCCTCGCTTCTCTGTGATGACGTACACGATGATATATACCAGGATTCGCATGCGCACATATTCACTGGCAGGTTGCAGCGGTACGGAAGGACAGTGCCGGGACGGTTTGCTTCTAGTTCATGGAAATGAGTTGCACGGGAATCAGTTCCATTACAGGTAAGTGCTTTAAAATTCTAGGAGATGCCTGAGAGCAGAGTTTTACTGACATTTGGGAGGATCAAATCTCTCTGACCAACTTAATATTGGTTTTATGTGTGCCCGGGTTTTACTATCGGTTTGCTTGTCATTTGTAGGCTATTTTGAATAACTGTAGGTGTATGGCACAACACCAAGGCCTTTTGGAATTCTATGGAGGAGTTTGATGTTCTGGAATCCACCCAGCCACTTCATTGAGTTTTCTGGTGTTCATAATCCCCGGTTGGGGTATACAATGTGATATAACACGTTGGTGCTTTCGGGTCTCATTTGGGATTCTATTCACTTTTAATTGAACACTGTACATCTGGTTCACGGAGTGGTGTTAGGAATCTACATCTGGTCCACTGAGTGGTGTTAGGAGTTAATATTGGAAATTGGCTTGACTGTAATCTACATGTAGTTAGAATAAGAGATGGAGGACTTCGGGGTCACCTAGTGAATGTAGTGTCACATGACATTCTGGCTGTCTCTTTTGATTAGGATCCTCTTGTGAGATATTGTTCTTTCTTCCTAAATATGAAGGTTAGTACATGGTGGCGGTGGATTATTGCTTGACGATTGATTTACATTTAATTAAGTATCTGACGTGTGATTGTCTGTGCCTTCATAGGTTACCCGCATTGGTGAAATCACATTTGGAACTATCAGGCTTATTTGGACCTGAAGATGGATTGTTTACCAATCCGAAATGTGTTGGCTTTGTAACAACTTATATGGAAGCCTGTTTGGACACTTGTATAAAAGGAAGCAATTTGACCTTCATTTCTCGCATATGATAATTCCTGGTGTCTATGGATGGAATTTCATCATGTGGGATTGAAGATTCATGTTACAAAGTGGATACGTTGAAATTCAGAGTATGATTAATGAGACTGTATTTCTGATTTTGTATTTGAACTTATCATTGTAATCACAGAAGTACAACGTAACATTAACAGACTTATGTGTTAGTTGTAAACAGAATTTTGAAAGTACAACTGTAGAAAAGGTACTCAATTTTAAGTTGTTCACTGTTGTGCTGAATTTGTGTTAATTTATTGAAATACAAATTAACAATTTGCTCTATGTTGATTAAATAAGATATTTTTTTTTACATACCTTTGTGATCAAAGGAACTTTGTGTATAAATGATTTGATGAAGTTGAATGAAGGGGGGACTTTGACATTACACTTAGTCCCTAATATATACACCATTATTAGCTGTGGGTTCAGAGGAACCCTTTTGGAGTGCATCCTGGGGGTTACTGTACGGTGACGCACAGTTTTGGTTTTGCTCTGATTTCTGCAACCACTCATTCACCACTGAAGTCTTCCCCTCCCCCCTGAAGCTCTCCCATGTGTACCCTCTTCTTAAGAAACCCTCTGCTGACCCTTCCTGCCCAGCTAACTATCCTCCAAGCTCCATCACTCCTTTGCTAGGCAAACTCCTAGAAAAGCTGCCCATCTCCCAGCTTAATCTTCACTGTGAATCTGTTGTTTGTCTCCATGACCATCAGTCTAGCTTCAGAGCTTCCAGAAGCACGGAAACTGCTCTCCTGAACATCCATGAAGACCTGCTCTCCAACCTTGATTCCAACACCCCCTATGTCCTCCTCCTACTAGATCTATCTTCTTCCTTTGACATGGTTAACCAATCCATCCTGCTCAACTGTCTCCGTGATAACCTGGGCATCACCAATTAGGCCCTGGCTTGGCTGCCTCCTTCCTCTCTGATCGACCCTCCCAGGTCCAACGTGGGTCCTTCCTCTCCTCTATCTCTATCTCTACCTGTGGTGTCTGTCCGCCATCCAGGAGTGGTGTTCTGCCAATTATCTCTACCTTAATGCCAGTAAAACCGGGATTCTCCTCATCAACACACCTGCTTCCTCCTTCCCTCCTTTCCTGTCACTCTCTGGCCAGCCTCTCTTGGTCTTCTTCCTGCACCCACCTGTGAGACTAAAATCCTTTGGGTCATCTTAGACTCCACACTTTCCTTCTCACCTCACATCTCTGATGTCTCTAATAAGTCACAGTAGCAGCTGCACCTCCTCAGAGGTATTCTTACTTTCCTCTCCTTCCCCTAGAAGCTCACTGTCTCCAGAGGTCTGGTTCTCTCTAGGCTGGACTACTGCAAGAGCCTCTTTCTAAATCTGCCTGCATCTACTCTACGCCCTCTGCAACTCATCCAAAACAGGACAGCGAGACTTGTCCTCGGCCTCAACCCCAGGGATCGTATCTCTCCAGGACTGAAATCTCTGCACTGGTTCCCAGTGGCGGTGAGGATTAAGTTCAAAACCCTCTGCAATGTCCACAAGGCCTTCTGTGGCATGGGGCCTCAATACCTTCAACTTTCTCTTCCTAACTATCTTCCTTCTCAAGCTCTTCGCTCATCCACCTCCAACTCCCTCAGGGTTAGTTGCTTCTCCATGCAGCGAGTTGGTGGTAGATCTCTTTCTTCTGCTGAGGCCTCCCTCTGGAACAGCCTCCCGGCCGCTTTGAAACTTGAGGAGAACCATCTCTGGTTCCAGAAGCACAACACCTTCCTCTTTGCTTCTGCTTTCTCTCCTCCTCTCCCCTGCTGATCTCCTGGCTGAATCTGAAATTGCACTGGTTACTTGGCTACCCTCTGATCTCTGGCCCAGGCCCCACCCCCACCAGTTGCTCACCTGCACTGACTCCCTGACATCCGTTGCATTCAGGGACTGTGTCTGTATCCCTAGAGCCCCCACTAGCACTTGACACCTGATGTCTGCACTTACCTTGCACTTGCCACCAGCTGGCCGTACTTGTATTATTATTTATTGTCTTTATTTATTTTACTGTTATCCTATATTCTGCACTGCCCCTCCCCTTTGCTCCTGCACTTTTCCCCTTCCCCTTCCCCTGCACTTGCACAAACTCAATGTCTTGTCTTCCCTCTGTTTCCCCTCCCTTGCCTCGTTGCACCTTCAAACACTTGTGTATAGGTTCGTTATAAATGCCATGTCATACCATATTATATGCAAATCAGGTAAAACCCTGGCAAGCAAAGGACTGGCAGTACTGTTTTGGCTTTGAGGCAGAGTGGACACTTTAACACTGCCTTTCTTGCATTTTATCACAAAGCTAGCTGAGTGAGAGAGACGGGAGCACTGCTCCTTTAAGTATTTGGAACCCCCATTGAGATCGCGATCAGCTGATCAAGCAAGTCTGATTGCGTGCTACCTGAAAAAGGATACGCAGCAGCGTAAAGCCCTGGCAAGCAAAGGGATGGCTGGCAGAACTCTTTTGGCTGTTTGGGTGGATGGCGGACATAGTGGCCCTCCTCCTAGGTGATTGCACCCTTGGAAACCTGCAGTGAAGAAATAGGAAATCTTCTGTGGAAGAGCCCAGCTGCAATTAAGGAGAAAATGGAAGAGGAGGGGTGACTGCTGCGAAGCTACAATCCATGGCAGAAATAACTAATACCGAAAAGGCAAGCTTCTGATTGTGAACTGACAGCTTCAGGTAAGCGTAAAATCCTCTTAACACTATTGCAGCGCCCGGGGGGAAATGACTTGAGTTTGACAAAACGGACTAACATTCGAGCCCTCAGAAGAAACTCTATGAGTGGTGCAGAGGATTTAAGGAGCAGCTCTTAAGAACTAGACCTCCCACAAGTGTGTAACATTAACCTGTCATGGTTATAAGGGGTCCTCTGCACCACCTCTGAAGCAGAGGAGCCAATGGAGGACACTGCGGCAATTATGCATAGCATGAGGAACCCCGTAGTCTTCACCCCGGAGCATGCGACGGGGCTGGCGGAGTCGGCGGCACCTATAGAGGAGAGTTTGACGGCAGGTGTCGAGCTCCAGACTTGGGCCCAAGCGAACCTACTAGTAGGCCTATGCCATCTCTATCCCCGTCCAATCCACATTCTGGTGAAATTGCTGTTATTACATCTATATTGGGACAGGAAGCTCGACCTAGCCAGCAACTGAGCAGCGCCACTGAAGGCCCATCAACCCATCCAAACCCCGCTCAACATGATCAGACATTGGTGGAGTGGCTTGAGCAAGGAGAGAACATTTAAAGAGTATATGGACAAAAGGGCACAGCAAGACATCTTAGGGGACAAGAGAGGCAGTCTCAAGCCCAATCTGGACATTCTAAGGCCAATCAAACCCCTGAAATTGTATTTAAAAATACACTGGCCCCCAAGCTATCAAATCAGGAATTGAGGAGCAAGGCCCTGCGGGCCAATGATAAAGACGAACAGGTTTCAGAGGGCCAGGCACCAAAGGAAAGAGCTCGTAAAGGTCCTTACCCTCGACGTCAACCTACTGCCCCTCACCAGTCGGAGGAAAGGTCCAGGAAGAGGGACTGTTCAAGCAGGAGTCGGGGCAGTTAGTGCTCATCTCCTACTAACTGGTCATGGAAGGCAGTCGATAAAAGAAGCAATCATAGATCTTAGCCACCAGAAAGGAAGACAATGGGAGCTTTGGCAGGACATACATCTAAGCAGCTGCCGAAGCTGCCGGAAAACACCCTCAAATTAGGCTCTTGGAACAGAAAGGTTTTAGTCATCTAACTTCTAATAATGATGTCAACTTGGGAAGATTCAACCTCTTGTGTTTGCAGGAGACCTGGCTTTGTACTCAACCAACTTGTGAGGGATATGACATCTCTTTTTCCTGCGCAAGAAAAAGGCTCGAAAGGGTGCCCAAGGTTGGGAGTGCTCACTGCAGTCCAAAGAGGGTGGGACCTATCAATAAAGCACTGACTCCGAGCAACATAATTCATATTGACTAACCTTCTAGAATAGCAGTAAGTGCCCACTGTCGATTGCGTAGTCAACTCTGAACTAATCTTCCTGATAAATACTTATTGGAACCCCGCCGCTATAACCACCAAAGCTTTCTTGGAGATCATGGAAACAACAATAGAGAATGCATTAGATGGTTTTCAAATAAATCATGTGATCATCACATGGGACTTAAATGTCATCTGTTATAATCCTGCAAAACAGACAAAGCGGAAGTTTAGCTCAGCTGGTGGAGCAGTGCAGGGTCAACGTTGGGAATCCCTAATAAATGCCTAGGATATCCACAACCTGTTCTGGCTGGAATCAGTCATTACATTCAATATCCCCACATGGGAAAGACAGGGGAAAGGTTTCAACATCATTCACACTTACGTATAAAGAGAGCTTCTGGCCCAAATAACGGCCTTTGAGGTTGTGACAACCTCCTATAGTGACCACAACTTACTAATGACCACATGGTATTCGGCCCCTACTGAAGCAAGACATGTCTGCAAAGAACGAATCCTGTGGCAAGGGTGTTCGACTTAAACTAACGGAGGAAGCAATTTTAACTCTCACGGTCAGATATGTCGGTCTCACCATAAACAAGGACGGTGAGAAACATATCCCTGTGGACTATCAACCTCTATTACAGGCTTACAGGAAACCATCAAACCCGGGCAGATTTAAATCGCAGCCTCACTTACATGAATTTAATCTGCAACTGGTTGAGCAAAGAAGGCTTGTAAGGAAAGCCAAAAGACTTGCCTCCATTCACAAGACTATGGAAGAGTATGCAGAAACCCTGGTGGAGAAAAAACATCACCATGCAATCTTGTACCAATTAGATTCAGAAACAATGCTGAGAGCAGTGAGAGGCAAGTCCTCTACAGCCTTCTAGTTACTCATTAAAATAACCAACGAACGCCTCCATAAACGAGCTGCAGAACAACGTGGAGGAAAAAAAAGTGGATTGATCACTTTACCAATCTATACAGGAAGCCACTGAATGAATGTGCTATTACATCCACTTCAGGACCCTCGTGTGGCCCCTGGGATATACCACATGATCCAGTTACCATCTTTGATAAAATAAGAAAGCTAAACAACTCTAGAGCGGGGGGGCCCAATGGGATATCCAACTTGGACCTGAAACAGCACCCAGTGGCCTGGGCCTCGTTTATAAGCAGGGTTTTGGAAAATTGTAAGAGGGAAGATCAATCCCAACCTCTTGGAAAAGAGCTTACATCATTCCGATTTCCATGAAAGGAGCTAGAGATGATCCTAGGCAGTATAGGCCAATCACCCTTTTGGACACCATAGGTAAGATCTTTGGATCACTGGCCTTGGATAAGCTGCAAGAGTGGATTCTAGAAAGTAAAACGTCAGACCCAATGCAAGCGGGTTTTGTAAAAGGGCTTGGCACTTCGGCAAACATACCGGCACTGAGTATCCTGAAAGCGAGAAGCAAAGAAAACAAACCACCTATTTTTCTAGCATTAGTTGACCTGGTCCAGGCATTTGACCAGGTCAGCAGGGAAGCCTTATGGAAGAAATTGAAGGCAAATAATTGCCCAGACACAATTTTGGATCCTATTTGAGCCCTCTATATGGAAACATCAATCCAAGTCAGACTGAATAATGCTGGTCTTTTATCAACAGAAGTAAAGACGGAAAGATGTGTGAAGCAGAGGTGCCCTCTGGCACCAGCTTTATACAATGCATATACCTGCGATTATAAAGACACGGAAAGTGAAGTTAGAATGTTTCCACCTTCTTTGGGCTCGGGCAAAATATCATATATGCAGACAATATCATATTAATGGAAATGACCAAGACAGCTGGTAAATCTATAGTGCAACTGAAACCCCAATGCAGGAGCACCTGTATGGGAAAACAGAAAACCTGGCAGCCCAGCTGAAAATCGTCAATAAGAAATATGGTCGCTTTACCTTGATACCTATCATAAAATTCTACAAGGCAAATGTCGTTCCTAGTCTGACTTACGGTGTGGAAGCGATGCCATTGCTGCCAGAAAATCTCTGGTCTAAACTGGAAGCGCTCTTCTGGCACCAAGCATTACATCTGCCTAACTCAATTCCTGTGGCAGCGATCCGTAAAGAGCTGAGCCTCATATCACTCAGATCTACAGTGGCTCAAAATGGGTTGATGCTGTACAAGAAACTACTTTTATCCAATCGTCCAAAGTTTTTAAGGAGTTAAGGAATGAACTAATCAAAGGATCATGAAAAACACTATCAAGCTGGGGAGAAACAAACTGAGCGCCTACTCCAAACATACTGGATCAAAACCTTGGATGAAACAACAAAGCTACAAATGTCCTAGTCTCTGCCTTATTTTCCGATCAAGGTAAACAAAGTGAGGAGCTATCTTGCAAAGTTCCCTGATCAAATAATCCGACAGAACTTTTTGAGGATTCGAATGAATCTGTTACTTACTAACGAAATTCTATCAGCAAGAGGCCAGCCCACCACAAATCACTGCAGATTTTGTAAAAAGATGGAGTTCGTGGAGAACATTAAACATCTGCTTCTAGAATGCTTGGGCACGAATTTGGCCCGAACTGTGCATTTGGGACCCTTATTTCGAGACTTACGCTACTTTGCCAGGGAGGAATGGTGGGCCAGGCTAATGAGTGTGGAGAAGGTCAGGTGGATGGGGGCAACTGTCCATTTTTTTCATTCATTAGGTCTTGAGAGGCGGCTGGAGACAACCGGAGCTGGCAGCTAAGTTCTAAAAGGTTTCAGGTGCTCGCAAATTCAACTCTGGTTCCTCTGGCAAATAATTTGATGAAAGAGGTTTGTTTCATGAAATTGAAAATCACATGCCAATTGTGGCAATCAACTACGAAAATAGTAGACTGATAAAGAAAGAAATGTCAAAATGTTAAGATCAAACAGTAACTCTTGATGATGGCTTAATGTTAATGGAAACTAACTGAGGAATCATTTTGTAAAAATTGAAATTCAATTATCAAATAAAAAATAAATAAAAAATAAATAAAACAAATCAAAAGGGCAGACCAGCCTGAACTGCTAGGTCACATCCCTTGTGTATGAGGCCACAAGCATCCTCAGACATATTTTGGCCTCATTGGGTGTCATCAGTTAGGAGCAGCTTGGGTATGTAGGACCAGCAGGCACGGGACACACGTCTGGGCATACCCGTCCCACTCAGGGTGATAAAGCAAATAAAAATAAAAATAAACTTTGCCTCATTGGCAACGAGATGAACTTACTGTTTTACAAGCTATTGGAGTACTGGTACTGTACTGGGGTGGGCAGCCTGAGGACATCCACTTCCCCCCAAAACCAAGCCAAAGGAAGAAGTCGATAAGTACCTCGTTCTGCCTAGTTGTAATGTTGCCATCCTCCTCAGTGGGCAACTCGCCTGCTGGATGTGTGCTTGCATTTACCATTTGTATTGCCAGTGCCTGGTCCCAGCCGTTTTTGAAGACGGCACAGTACTTGCCATGTGGAATCGTCAATAGCCTTGCCATTCATTCTTCTCCGTGCTCCAGGGCTGGAGTTGACAGTTGATGGATCTGATGTCCCGGAATGTTGCAGATTTGATTGCATTGTCGGTGGAGCGCAAGAAACATTTTGCAAAATGTGACACTGAGTTTACTTGGTGAGAGGAAGAGTGACTGGTGACAGAGGTATGACGTGAACAGACCTTGGAGAGTGATCTTAACTCGTGCGCACTGCGTGCAGAAGAAAGTTGCTATGCATCATTGTGGAATTCTTAATGGCAGGGCACAAGGATCTCACATGGTGAGCTTGATGCGTGACACCATGCGTGAGTGCCGCACAGTAAATTCAAGGATAATGCAGATATACAGAGCAGCTTGTCTGATTGCTCTAGGGAATGGGTTGTAGTGTTTTCTGGCAGGATGACTCCAGTTGGCAACAACAACACAGAACAGTAGAAGTAACTTTTTTCAACATCTGATGGATTGGAGGCGGGATTGAGTGTGGAAAGAAACAAATAAGGCAGGAAAATAGCTGTGCCATGGCGTCCACAGCAAGTTAAAATAGAAGGGGACAATTTCACACGGGAGAAGTGATGTTATACAGGTACATTATTTCAAGTCTTGAGGCAAAGGACTTATTAGCAGCGCAAGGGTGAAGCTACTAGTGGAGGATTGAAACATTGGACACATTTGAGCTGTTGGGTTGGAGAATAGAAAAAGAATATGCCAACATATGTAATGGGCCTGAGATATTTCAGCATGATGGTCACCTGTGATGAGAGGCCTGTGTTGTAATGTATTAGGCGATTTAGGTAAGAATGCCTGTCAGGGTCTCTGTTGGAGTTTAAATGTGATGTTCATAATGGGTAGTGCATTAATGTGAATAACATCCATGCTTTTATCCATAAGAACAATCATATGTACAAATGTTAGGCTAGGCTATGGACCTTGTGAGATGCTAATAGCTAAGCCGACAGTTACCTCTGTCTGAGTGACCTACTTGTTGTCCTTTGGCTGGTGAGGGGGGTGTCCATACCAATGTTTAGATGTGATATGTATATGTGTACAAGAGGACATGGCATAGCAAACCACAGGCCGGGAGAGGTGGGGGGTCTGTAGCATTAGGTGTTGTGGGTGACTGCTTTCTGGATTTGATTGTGGTTGTTAAAGAGGGGCTACGCACTGACTAGGTCCCTCTCTCGGGGTGTTGGACACCAGTGATTAGTTAGGAGAGGTGTTGGACACCTATGTTTAGTTATGGTTGCGTCGAGGTCGAGGGAGTGTGCCAGATGAATGGGTCACATGAGGTTTTAGTGCTCACACAGTGAATGTGTGAAGTTGTTGGAATGTATAGTGTTTTGGCATCCTCACTGTCTGTGTTTGGGCTCCAGTGCAGGGTCATGGTAGTGTATATTATTCCCACTGCGAGGAGGTGCTTGCTGTCTTTGGGGTGGTTACTGGACAGTAGGTTTTGTGTTAGATTGCTTAAGTGTATTTGAGGGGTTTGTGAAGGTATCCTTTTTCTCAGTTAGAGTGTTGTCATCTCTTCACATTAACATGTGTAATTTGAGCGGTTGCAGTATATGGAGTTGTCCCGCTGTCATATGGGTGTGCACTTGGGATGGCATGCAAGGACACACTCCTGGTGTCAGTCTCCTGTGGTGTGACTCTCAAGTTTGAAGCATGTCACCCAGAGACAGAATGGCTTGTGAATACCCCTGGTGTGAGTGGTGGTGACCATGACACACTGTGGAGGTAAGACTGCACTTAGGGTCCATGTAGTTGTGGTGGTTTTTGAATTTGTTAAGTTGTGTGGTGATGTATATTTTGCGTTCTTCCTCTTTATATGTGAATCTCTTTATTGTTTATTGTGTTTTAGATTTTGATTTCTGATAAGGAAGGGATGTGTTGGGATGTGCTTTCTTCCTGCGTTCTCTGCTTTGCATGAAAGTGATGGCGTGGGAGTTCTGGCAGTGAGATGTAGTGTGTGTGAGTGATGCCTGCAGATGTTCTTTGGATGACAGTTGTGGAGAGAATGGCTGTGAGCGATGGTGTGCCACTGGTTGTCCCCTAATGCACCTCAGTCCTGTGTCCTGTGTGCATGTGGGTCTTACCTATTCTGGACTGTAACCATAAATAGCGTTTCCGTTTGCACTGGCAGTCCCTGGTCGCCTGTGGAAAAGGGCACTTCGCATCAATTACTAGTGTAACTCATACTACATGAATCCAAGACAACTATCTTTCCCTCTCCAAACCTTCATCTTTTCTTTTTCTTATTGATGTCTCTCTTCTTACCTCATGCGTTTTTTTACCTCTCAGATTATTGTTTTCTTCTAGTTCCTCTGTAGTTTGAAATGACTGACACCACATTGATCAGATCTTCAAGATACAGGAATATACTGAATGTAAGTGCTGCAGCCATCCCCCATCAAGGCATGTTTTGCATCTGTCAACAACGGTATCTGTCATTCCATCGAATGGCAAACCATCTAACACCAAACCATCAAATTTTATCCATCGAAATACCATTCCATAGAATGGCCATTTTGTTGCATAAAATTCGATGAATCCATTGAAATTAGTGGGGTTAGGGTTGGGATAGGGTTAGATTAGGGTTAGTGATTAGGGTTGGGTTAGGGTTGGGGCTAGAGTGGGTTAGATTAAGGGTTACATTAGGGTTAGGGTTGTGGGTTAGGGTTGGGGCTAGGGTTAGATGAAGGGTTACATTAAGGTTAGAGTTAGGGTTGGGGCTAGGGTTAGATTAAGGGTTACATTAGGTTTAGGGTTGGAGGTTGGGACTAGGGTTAGGGTTAGGGCTAGGGTTAGATCAAGGGTCACATTAGGGTTAGGGTTAGGGTTAGGGTTGGGGCTAGGGTTAGATTAAGGGTTACATTAGGGTTAGTGTTGGGGCTAGGGTTAGGTTTAGGGTTGGGGCTAGGAATAGGGTTAGGTTTAGGGTTGGGGCTATGGTTAAATTAAGGGTTACATTAGGGTTAGGGTTGGGGCTAGGGTAAGGGTTAGAGTTAGGGTTGGGGCTAGGGTTAGATTAAGGGTTACATTGGGGTTAGGGTTGGGGATAGGGTTATGGTTTGGGCTAGGGATAGGGATAGGGTTAGGGTTGGGGCTAGGGTTAGAATAAAGATTACATTAGGGTTACAGGGTTGGGCTAGGGTTAGATTAGGGTTAGGGATTAGGGTTGGGTTAGGGTTGGGGCTAGAGTTGGTTAGATTAAGGGTTACATTAGGCTTAGGGTTGTGGGTTAGGGTTGGGGCTAGGGTTAGATGAAGGGTTACATTAAGGTTAGAGTTAGGGTTGGGGCTAGGGTTAGATTAAGGGTTACATTAGGTTTAGGGTTGGAGGTTGGGACTATGGTTAGGGTTAGGGCTATGGTTAGATTAAGGGTTACATTAGGGTTAGGGTTGGGGTTAGGGTTAGATTAAGGGTTACATTAGGGTTAGTGTTGGGTCTAGGGTTAGGTTTAGGTTTGGGGCTAGGAATAGGGTTAGGTTTAGGGTTGGGGCTATGGTTAAATTAAGGGTTAAATTAGGGCTAGGGTTGGGGCTAGGGTAAGGGTTAGGGTTAGAGTTAGGGTTGGGGCTAGGGTTAGATTAAGGGTTACATTGGGGTTAGGGTTGGGGCTAGGGTTATGGTTTGGGCTAGGGATAGGGTTAGGGTTGGTGGTAGGGTTAGAATAAGGATTACATTAGGGTTACAGTTGTGGCTAGGGTTAGATTAAGGGTTATGTTAGGGTTAGGGTTGGGGGGCCAGCTTGGGGGCGATGGGGGTGGGGGGAACCCCTCCAATATACAAAACACATTTAAATGTTACAAGGAGCTGGGCAGTGCCGAAATTTCAGCACTGGACAGCTCCATATGACGTTTTAAAGTTGATGGACTGAATTAGATGTAAAGGTACTTTTCCATATTAAAGATAGACTGTCAATGCTTTTCCATACGATGCATTTTTTTAGATGCTTTGGTATGTCGTTCCTTTTTTTTGGACGGAATGACTATAAACCGTCAAAAACACATTCCACAAACTGTTCAGTGACATATCTGGAACCTTGTCAGGTTCCAAACTCCTGGCAGAGAATAAAAAGATAAAAGGGATAAGGCAGGGAAGGAGAACACGGAGAAAGGATTTGTGCGACCCAGGACAGGCAGACAAATTGTTTCATCTCTTTGTCTCCTCTTTCAATTAATTTCTAGTTTATTCTGGTGTTCTTTCTTTTTTTTTTCCTTTTCGTTTCCTTCCTTAATTTTCTTTTTTAACTGTTTTGTCACTAACTTGATTCTCTTTTGCTTTCTGTCCATCCCTTCTCTTTGTTTCTTCTTATGGTTGTTTTGGTTGGTATGGTTTAACTCTTAGTTTGTCCTGTTTGCTCATTTATGGGGCCTGGGCTCCATTACCCGTTACTGGCAGGCCAGTCTCTGCCTTGTGTGACTGAGAACAACTTTTTGGTCGTTTCCTGATTGCTAAATGCAAGTTTTACAGGGATGCTGATTAGCTTTACATATAATTGAACAGGGAGATGTACTGGAAAGAGCAGGGTTAGACTAAACTATGCTGCTAAAACACAGAAATAGATCAAAATGTGTTTTGTCAAGTGAACCTTCTCCCATAGGACTAACTAAATCTGGCTCTCCCCTTACGTGACAGGACAAGTTTGCTTTGCCAAAGCGTCTTTCCTACTACAGACCTTCTCTTCTCACACTGCGAACAGTATCCATGAGTAGATGTAAAATCAAGTCTGTTTTCAGACAGGTTATTAGTGTGAGTGTCATGGGCAGGGAAGCAGGCAGGTGCCATTAAGAAAATGATTCGTTTTTAATATCAGCTTTGCCAGTCACTTAAATGTATCTCTAGTTATAGTCAGAGCTAAAACGGAAAGCAAACACAGAAATGGGAAAAACAAACTCACCCGTTAGCAAAATGAACTAGCCAATGTTCACATTGTAATGTAACAATATAAGATTATGGTGAAGCACCCTATTTCCTAGACTCTAGATGCAGTGCTTGCTAAATGAAGTCATGCAAACTATAACGAAAATGGTGTTTGTCTGAATGAGATGTTTTTCCACTGAATTAACCAGATCTGTTTCTCCTAATATGAAGAGTTCTGAACTTTGAACAGCCAATATATTTCCCCTAAACTAGTAGAGTCTCGTCTGTAAAGGAGATAAGAGCTCCGGAAAAAAAAGAAAACTCACTGCATTTAGTTGGACTGGTTTTACATCTTTTGCCTGGTTCTGGGATTATCAACCTGATGATTTAGGGCTGGGTTCCATCCATTCAGTGGATGTTAGGCCAGTGGTGGCATGCAGAGTATCCCTTGGCCATCCTCCCTTGGCACATGTGCCATGGTAAAGGACAATCATAGTGTCCCACTGCAGGCCGGTTGTCTGGCCTTAAACCTCCACACTCCACCATCATGTTGGGAGGACCAAATCTGAAAGCCTTGGCACTCCATACAAGCCTAGTAAGGTTTTGCATCTCACTGGTAATGTTGCCCTCACAATTAAGGTGGCTAACACTCTCCCTGAATGGGCCTAATTCTCCAGCCCAGGAAAGGGTTCATTGATCCTGCACAGAGTAGATGCGCCACACTGCAAAAGCAAGGCATCTCAAGCACACTGGGGCACTGTCCAAGCACCATCCAGCCCATTGAACCACTCACTTGAACAAACAACGATGCAGCAACCAAGACCTTTCAGCCAAGTTAAGGATGTTGAAACCCAGCATAAAACTGTGCTCGCACCAAGGGGACCATCCCAAAAACGATCAGCCACTAAAAGGCTAAGATAGTGAACTCGTAGACTGGCTACCAGTTCCAAGCACACAGGCTCACTGGCCGCCAAGCATTACATGGAGCACCACTTGTGACAAGTAAAGTTGACTTTCTTTACCTTGGCCCAAAATTATGATCATTTTAGACTATTTTTGTGTTTTCCCCTTTCCAATGATATCCCTCCTTGGGTATAATTCTCAAATATTCACTCTGCTTATGGTAGTAAATCAGTCTGCTTATACTGTGCTTTTCCCTTTCAGGGCTGGGTGGTGTGTGTTTCTGGTGATTGTGGTGTCTGCAGCAGTGTGATGATGTTTTCTAGAGTTGCTCGGACATCCCTTGAACTTTCTATCCCTCACCTGCTTTAGCCAGAGCACTGTTGCCCTCACCTATGTCCAGTCTTACTCATTTCAAAAAGCTCTGTTTGTCCGGTCCACTATCTGCTCACTATCAGTGGCAAACCAAACTGAAAAATGGATTCCTCAAAGGTAACTTGCACCTGTCATAGGTGTTCCTACTCATCTCTCAGATGTGCACTTCCTGATATTAAACCTGATATTAAACCAGCATTCTTACTTTATCAAAACAACCTAGCAAGCAGATGTGGCCGGGTCCTCATTGTATGTGTTTCATTATTTTGAGTGAATTTACCATCACATTGATTCACACATTTTCACATATTTTCTTACGATGTTGTCCTTTTCTCACGTCTCTGACATACGTTTTCACCGAGCCAGGACATCTAAGTTTGCATTGTGTGTTTCATATACACAGATGTGTCATCTCAGCATATACATTCTGTGCATGAAGCCACGCATCGTTAAAGGCCTCATTCTTTTCGCGGTGGGTAGAGACAAGAAAGGCACGATGGGTTTATTTTATTTATTTATTTTTTACATTTCTATAGTGCACATACACCCCAAGGGCATCGCAGCGCTGTTACCTTGTGGCTAGCTTGGTTACAGAAGAAATGTATGCAAGTGAGTCATATAGAAATGTCAGATAGATGGCATTGGGTTGACATCAATGGAGGAATGACAGCCCTCTGTTTGCTATTGCAGCACCATAGGCAAAGATCTGCCCATGCAGGTGGTGACAGGCATGGCAAGACCTGGGGATCCTGGGTTCAAGTGCCGTTCAACGTATGCATGAGTTAGGCCAGAAAGGGCCAGGATACTCCACAGCAGCAACATGAGTCGAGTGCTTACATGGGCAGTACACAGTCCTAAGAGAGTGGACTCCTCATGAAGCCTTTCCAATCCAGTTGTTTACAGTGACTACTGCCCACATGAATAGTTTGTCATTCAGATTAGTTGCACTGGTATCGGATGATATGATATACTAGTTTATTTATATAGCGCCTATACACAAGGCAAGGGAGGGAACAAGGGAAAATACAATGACATTCTTAGAGGCCATGAACAGTAAGGATGTGAAGCTAACTATTGTACTTGGCTTGATGACATTTCAGATAGTGCAAGAGCTAAGACATAGATAAGGAAGGGAGGGGGAGAGTGGGAAGGACATGGAAACAGACAGGCGACTACCGTACTAGGCCTGACGACATTTCTAGTAGAGCCGGAGAAAAACAAAAGGTGAGGGAGAGGGATGCAGAAAGGGAGGGGAGGAACAAAACAAGCGACTATCATACTAGGCCTGACAATATTTCAGATAGTTCTGGAAGGGTGGAGGGAAGGAAACAAACAGTAATGGGAGGGTGTAGGAAACAGACGAGGTTGCTATCATATTAGGTCCAAGGACAATTCTGATAGATTAAGTGCATAGAACAAAGTAAGGGGAGGAGATAGGAAAAGGGAGAAGGGAAAGGAGGAGAGAACAGAGAGTACGCAGTCAAAAAGAGTGGAGAAGCAAGAGTGGCGAGCGAATACTATTGCAGAAGTCAGTAGTAACACCTAATGTTGCAAGCCAGGATACAAGATAAAGATGGGAACAGCATGATTCAGGGCCACCATGAGTACAAGATGCAAAGGAAGTCCAGCATGATAGTTGAGAAAGAGTGACACACCGTAAATGAATGAAGTCCATAAAAGTCAAATCCAGCATTGGCCACAAGATGGTGAATATCCTGAAAATATGGAGGGAATTTGACTGTTGATTGGACTGGGACAGCAGCCGTACCACTCAGACACAGGTGGTAGCCCATGTAGGAATCTGGGTGTGTTCATACGTTCATGTTTGAAACGTGGGGACAAATACCAAGGAAAATTCACAAAACAAGTTCTCATTTAACCAACATGGCAGCCAGGTGATAGAAAAGACATGTGAAAAATAACACCGGCAGATATATAAGTTATAAAAGTTTGCTTTTCATCCAAATACTCAAAGTTTACAAAGAGAGAAATGTTAATGAAGTTATATAAAATGACAAAGCATTGGTACATTGATCTTTCTTTGCATTCCCCCGAAATGCGCAGCAATTTGAAAAAGATCATTCTCACAAATGAACTGCCGGTTACCATTAACATCCTTTTATTCAGGCCTTTTGCTGCTTCAGTTAATGGTGATTTAGTTTAATTGAGTGTTGGCTTAATTTTATAATTTCTTTGACTGAGCAAAGAAAACAGAAAATATTCTAATCGCATCATTCTCATGTTACAGAGGACCGTAACGAATTAAATGATTTTAAGCAAGTTTATTTTTATTCAGCGAGCAGTATCGGAAATGTATTTTCTCGTCCGTACGAATTCTTTGGCTAGTTGATGCAAATAAAGCCTGTTATCTTAGATTTAATTTCTCTATTATTTTTTCCACTGCTGTCAAATTGTTCCAGGTCACATGTTCCACTCATCGTATGTGTTTTTTTTTTTACTTAATATGTAATTCATTTGACTATGCGCCAGACCCAACACAATCACAATCACCCTGAAAGAATATCAGGATACAATGTGGCATTTCCCATTGTGCGAAAACAAAAGGACACTTTAAAATGAAGCACGCAAATAAGTAACTAAATACATAAAGAACGTTCTAGCCATGGGTAGCTAAGCAAGGTTTCTCCTGGTCACATTATATCTTTTTCAAATGTTTGGCGTGCCCGGTGTTGTATTGCATGCTCTGTATTTACAATAGCTAAAAAGGGTCTTTATGAATTAGCATTAGTTGGAATATTTCTATATATTTCCTTGCTTGAGGAGCAGGTTCAGTAGAACACGGCTTCTTAGAGAGTTACCTAATGAGTTAGAATGTTGGAACTTGCCAAAATTAGCCAGCACAAAAGTTAGGATTTCTAGTTGTATTGGACCACTATCCCTGTCATAGTCCCACAACATTTTCTGAGGGCTGAAGCCCACCACACTCTGAAGGTGGAGCCTGAAGTCAAGGTCAGCAAGACCATAGAACAGAGCGGGAAGATTGACTAAACAGTCAGAAGTCCTGACCCATTCTAAAATGGTGCCTTTTTGAAAAGCCTAGCTTGCTCCCTCCTTCTTTGCGACTTTTGTGGCAATTCAAGTTATGAGAGGACAGGACAGACTAACAGATTGGTGGTTATGGAGTAGTTTTGTTGTGCTTCTGGTGAATTTAGGAGGGTTTGCAGTGTTTTGGAGGAGTATACTTCTTGTGTGTTTTTTTTTCCTGATAGCTGTTTTACCCCCTTTGGTCTGATTGTGAATGTTATTTAGGTTCCCTTCAATCAGTGGTCGTCTTTTACTTTCCATGTTTCCTTTGTGGAACCACAACGTAAACATACAATCCTAATAACTTTCCTTTCCTGTGATCAGTCACCTTATCCCATGTTTTTGTGTCTCATTCACCTGTTGCCATTGTGTGAATCTTGTGAGGATCTCTTTTGTCATTGACACTTGTTTTGTGTTTTGTACCTTCATTAACACCTTAAACTGATTTGTATTTTGCACATTCAGATCTTAGGCAAAATGTCCTTTCATTTGGACTGGGTGCCCGGGAGGAGAAGATAAGGATCCACACTACTCCTTCATTTTAGAGGTTGAGAGTCAGCCAGCAGGGGGAGTTAGAGCCTTAGTATGAGGGGCAATCAGAGTGCAGACAGAGGTTCATATGAAATTTAAAGTGGGGTAAAGTGTTTGTGAAGGTTATCATGGTGTTTTTGGAGGTAGCGATGGTGGCTGAGATGAGGGATATGGAACATAAGCAAGGGGAGATGAGCATGATAAGAAGATGGATCATAGAGAGTAGAAATTATGTATCTACCACTCTGGGACAGGTTGTGGTAGAGGATGAGTCCCTCAATGAGTGCCTGTAGAAGTGAGAGAGTACCTTGAAATAGGATTTACTGGTGAGGAGCAGCAGGGTAAGGTAGCTACAGAGGTGAAGAGGGATGCATGGTGTGACAGTGTGAGTGTGTGACACAGAGAGAGGTAAGCAGTGTAATATGTAACCTGTGCTAAAAGTCAAATCATCCGGGTAACCCAAGTGTCTTGGTGCTCAAGGACTGCATGGCTTGACAAAAAGATATGTTCAAGTAATGCACGCCACATGCCCCGGGCACAGGTAGTGCAGCAGCAGTGGTCGCGGCAAGAGACGCAATGCGGTTGAACAACAGAGCGTTACAAGAATCATATTGAAGAAAGAACGAAACTGACAAAGGCAGAACATCTGTCACTGGGATATCCACCAGTGCTGGCTTCAACAGTCAAGCCCATACTTCAGTAAATGGATGACCGTCTACCCTGATAGGATTAAGACTGGATCAGAAGACACAAATATACAAGTGTTTTGCTCGAAACCGGAAACTGGATGCTTAATTACTGCTACACCCAGGAGTCCAAAAAAGCTCAGAAGTCCAAATCACAGCTTATAGACCACAGATTTGTCAATCTATGTTAAATGGGGAACAAGATTGATCTTCTAGAAGTAACGTTTGTCCTGAAGATGGCCCAACATTTACTCTACTGACCACTGCTGACATAAGTGGTACTCCACCAAGGGCCGAAACATATGTCGACCGATAAAGGAAAACTAAATTCTTTTTCCTATGTCATGTACGCATATTCACACTAACTGTTATGCTGGAAGAAATTTCAAGTTACAATACCCCGTTGTTACAATAGGAGCATGTTGATTGAATGGTATCTTTTTGGAATTCTGGCCCAGAAATGAAACAGATGGGAGTTGAACATAAGAGCTTTGACCAAGAAGTTTAAAGAATACAAGAAGACTGAATGGTCACTACATAACAGATTGTTGTGATACCGAAATTAACCCTGAAGAATTTGCTGGAATTGTGAGAATCTATATAGGAAAGAAACATGTTGGGTAGTGTGGATTGTAGAATGAAAGGATGTATGAATGACATAAGTGCGAATGAATAGAACGCTGCATTGGGGAATTTAGAGTACCCAGTTAGGATAGGTGAGGACATAAAAACAAACTGCAAACTGAAAAGCTTGTCCTCTATTGATGAACTAATCAACAACGAAGCTAGGTATTAGGTAACAGAGCGTTATGTAGGTTATGTTGTGGTCAATAGTGCCATAAATGGTGATAGATGTGTAATAATTGATCTTAGACAAAAGTGCAATATTTTGTATTAGAGATAATTATGAATGTCCTTTTAGTGATGTTTTTATTGGAAGTAAATAAATTGATATTTTTGATTAAAAAACTTGTTGGAAAGAGTATGTTATAATTTAATGAGTTAAACAGCATGCATGACTGAGTCAGAGTAAGGTACTGGAGAAGCAAGGGACCCTTTAAGCATTAGTGTGGTATGTTTAGTCTTTTGACGTCTTGAGGGTTGTCTTAAAGAGGTCCGGAAAAATATTGCCTCTAGTCTCTCAAAGTTTTGTATATAAGTGCAGCAGCCTCCTACAGCGGTGACAATAGTACAAAGTGTCAGATGATATTCTAGCTCAAAAACTGGGCACACTCTACCTGATGTGTCTCTCATACTTGGGGACTACAGTTCCTAAACCTCTCCTTACGCTTCTCCCTACATAGGCTACACCTATCAGGCTCCAGCCCTGCAGACCTCACCTGTACTTGCTACATGGCCCACATCTCTTCTTACATAGAGGCGTTGTGGGTCCTTAGTTTCTACAGTCTAATCCTTTTAGATAATTTTTTATTTACAACCCGGGTACCTGATTCTACCCTCTGCCTTTTGTTGTCTGTTCCAGAGTACCACATGATATGTGTGTAATTAGGAGCCTTCCTAATAATACGGACACAGGCTCCCCGGCTTCCCCCTCCTAGGAAGACGTTCCACAGTATAACTCAGTCCAGGTCAGTAGCTGGTTATATATGTTCATGCGTGTATATGAGCCCTTAGGCCCCAGCAAAGAAGAGCTTGACACTGATTGAGTTCCCCTTTATTTTTATGTGTTCCCCTTTTAGGGAGACCCTGTCTAGGACCATGATGAAGGCTGTCTGACCATCTTGCCGAAATGTCACAGGACGGAACACCTTGAGTTTTGAAAAAATCCCCGTCACATCCTGTTTCAGTTGATCTACATCTAGACGTAGACCGATGACTAGATCACCCCTCCGCCTGTCAACCTTGATCATCCAGTGCTCTTAAAAACATAAAGAAGGACATACTAACGAAAACCTTTGAATATGAATGGTCCTGTATTTAGCACTGTTTTGCCTTCCATTATACTGATTGCATAAACATTTTTCTAAAGGAGGCTCACTGCAATTGTTTGCACTGTCCAGCAATTGAGTGTATGTATATATATTTGTGTACCTGTTTATCCACTGGGTTCTGTATTGAATATGTTTTCTCGACAATTTACAAAATAAGAATACAACAAAAATGCAGAACGTATTGACTACTCAAAAAAACCTTCTTCATTTAAAAAAAGCAAGGTGTTGGGGTAGATCTGCATCTTAAATACTAGCTAAATAATAAAAAAGCTTTGTGTACACAATAATTGTTTTTGCTCTTCTACTTTGATTGAAAGCTAGCTAAAAACCGATTTGTCTATAGCAATACTAAGCATGAAAAATAGAAAGCCTTTACAGAGAATCTATATGTAAAGAGATACATGCATGTGGCAGGACGCCAACTTTTGTTTCCAAAGTTATTAGCTCATATGTTCTCCCACAAAACCGAGCAGTCCCTCCAGTTACTCACACTCTAGCAAACAGCACACACATCCCCCGAAATCTGGGCCAGCCCAGCTATGTCCTCAACCCACCATGTCTTCCCCAGTATAGCCTGACCCAGTGGCACCATCGACTAGCAGGGCCACTTTGCCACTAATAGCAGTGCAGCCTGCTGTTGGTGGTGGCAGAGTTCAAGGTGTGCTGCAATGAGGACAAAGACATGATAGAGCTATGAGGGATGCAGGCATATGTTGCATGCACTGTGTGGTCGCTGTCAATCAGTGTGAGATAGGTGATGATATAATGGTGACTCCATGGAGAACAAAATGCTCTTGCACATCCCTACACTCTTCTAAAGGGCTAGGCGAAGGGGTACTAAAATAGGCGACATGGTACACTGGAAGAGTGCTGAAAAATGACATTAGTTGCTCTTTGGCAGAGCTAAAAAGTCATTCAAGAACCTCAATTTGTGAATGTGATATCAATAGGCAGTTCGTGTGTGTGATACTAGGACTTGGAGAGTTTCTGCACTGATTGGTAGCACTAAATACATCAAGGAAGAACCCTCCAGTTTATGAGCATGGTACCTGAACTCAGAGTACCTCTTCTGGTAGAACTAAGAACATTTGGGATGATGAGATAACTAAAAATGTAATTTGGCAATGCACTCAACTATTACTCTCTAAGTCTCCACAACCTTTCGTCATGCTGCTCCTTCGGCGTGATGCTAGATGGCTTGCACACACATCAAAAGATTTCTTTTAAAGGGTGGAAGAAAAAGAAGGGCAGGGGGAGCCTTGGGCAGGTGTGGCTTGTCCATAATGAGTGAGGGCATGTCGACCAAGTGGCCCCATTACCCATTATGGAGGAGCTCAGGGAGTGCTGCTTGGCTGGCTGAACTTTTAAAGGGAAACAATGTTCCCCTTTGGCAGTTTAGTTTCCCAGCTGCACATGCTCAATGAGCCATGCAAGGCTGACTGTATTTTGCTTCCCAAGACTTGCACAGCTCATAGGAAATTCTGGCTGGGGAACTGCATGTCTGTCTGTGCAAGGGGGAGCTCCTGCGTCTGCTCTCACAAACAGACAGAGCAGGCTGGAGCAGGGCGGTTCAGCACCCACACTCAGGCCCCTGCATGCAGGAACCAGGAAGCTCTTGCTTCCCGATTCCTGTTCATGACGTAGAGACTGGAGTGCTGGGTAGGAAACTTCAGTACAGGGACAGGAGGTAAGTTTATGTTAATTTTTTATTTTTATTTATTTGTACATATGGATGCATGTATGCTGGTGTTATGAGTGAGTGTATGATGATGGGTGATCATGTGAATGAAAGAGTACTTGCATTGTGAATTTGTATGTGTGTGTTGGTGTTGGTCCATGGAGCTGATTTAGGGGAGTGTGGGGGTTGGTTTGTACAACAAAGGCATTTAAAAAAAACCTTTGTTGTCCAATTCCCCTACCCACCTGCCAACATTAGCTCTCCTTCTGATGTGCTCTAGAGCCCAGGAGACAGGGATGGTATTTTTTTTACTGGACATAGAAAATGCCAAGCTTTCCACCTGGGTCCCCCTGCACCTTGCACACACACATAATAACTTTGATTGTGCACATGTGTTAGGCGCTGTGATACCCAGGGGACAGGGATGATATATTTTTACTGGACATCTATCATAGATGTCCAGTAGAAAATACCATGCCTGCCCCCTTGGCTGCTCAGTGTATTGCATACACACATAATCACGTTCATTGTGCGCATGTAGTAGGCGCTGTGAGGCCCTGGGGACAGGGATAGAATCTTTTTACTGGACATATACCATATTTGAAAACCAACACAGGTAAGTACACTTGCACACCAAAGTAAATATAGTTTAGTTAAAGCTAGACAGAATGGTAATCTTTGGTAAATAGTTCGAGGTGCGGGGGAGAAAGACAAAGCCTTGGTACCTAGGCTGGATTTATACAAGAAACAAAAGAGCAATCCAATGTGGATAGCCACGTCCCCTGCACACTTTCTAGACGGCCAAGATAGGCCTATTGATAATTTTTTGTGTCAATTTTTCTTGAAATACCGTATCGGTAACTTTCGATCACTTCTGAAAGAAATGTCCATAAATAATTCAATTGAAGCTTTCTATTTTATAAAAAACAATTTTTGCTTTTTATTTGTCTTCTGGTGAGCCCAACGCGTTTCGAGTATAAAACACTCTTCATCAGGGGCAGCATTTTTTCAACAAATTAAAGTCTACAAAAAAAGATACATATAAACATCAATTAATGTGAACTTGAAGCAGATATTTCACAATTTTGTAGAACATCATATCCATTTTTCAGATTAATTTTTTACAAATTAATTTTTTACAGATCAATTTTTTACAAGGCAGTCGGCCTAATGTACAGATCAACATCCAATTTTTCAGTCCTCATTAGTTATTCATCACCCATAGAGCGGGAAAATATAGGAATTCGTCAAAAAATCAACAATTAAGATTGACATGTAGATGTCCTAAGTCAAATGTAGGCATGTAGTTTCCTTCTTAATTTCAAATGTGGGGTAATGTCCCTTATGCGTGCATAGTTGCGGTACACTGGGAGGGTGAGAGTGATTTCCTTATAAAATTAAAGTGTAGGGAATTATCTCTCATATACCATATATGTCCAGTAAAAAAGACCATGCCTGCCCCCTGGACCCTCCCACAGCAAATTACAAAATGTTTCGCTTTTTACCCAATGTTTTTAAAAAGTATGCTCTAAAATGCAACATTTTAACCCATTATTGAAAAAAGAATTCCTGGGGTGAGAACCCCTACCGGACCCGTTGATTGGTTTGGGCTCCCTCGCTACGCTCGGTTGCTATGGCATATCTGGGAGAAATATTTATGCACCTCCACTTAAATAATTCACCAGCTGCCACTGGCACTGGGACTATGCTGGGAGCGGGGTGGGGTGAGCCCAGGGACTGTGGTGGGAGCAGGGTGCGGGGAGCCATGGCATAGTGGTGGGAGCAAGTTGGTGAGAGCCCAGGGATATTAGGTGGAGAAGGGTGGGGAGAGCCCAGGGACTGTGGTGGGGTGGGGAGAGCCCAGGGACTGAGCTAGGAATGGCATGTTGAAGCCCAGACACTGTGATGGGAGCAGGCTGGGGAGTCCAGGCACTATACTCGGAGTAGGGTGCGGTGATGGCACACGATAGTTCATATACATTCAGACTTTCTGTCCATTTGGGGGGCACGGCCTGCCCACATTTGTTCAGGGATGCCCAGGTAAAAAAACTTGAAGACCACTGATCTACAGAATCTTGTCTGACTTTCAAAGCATAGGACTGGCTTTTTCTCGCACAATAGCCATCGGCCAGACGATGCCCATTATTATGTATGAAAGCAAGCTTTGTTACAAGTGTGTCATTGAGACATCTCCTGTGGTGTGCAACAATAGCCATAGCAGAGATAAAAACCTGTTCATACTGTTGAAACATGCTCAAGCCAGTAAGCATCTTAGGCGTTCCACAGCTAATTGAACAAGTGCAAATGCAAACTGATCTCTTACCAATCCACAATTCCAGTGGATCATCATCACTGCCCAGGTGGCATGTCGTTCGAACATAGGCATCCACCATCTTGTCTGCATTGGTCCTGCTGTATTCTTGTGGGGATCTGATGGTTATAGCATTGCAGCCAGATATAGGAGTCTGTCCCACACCCTGTTATGTTTTTCCACTAAAAGTAAGCTCACTTTAAATTAGTGTCCAGATTTGTGGAGAATAAGTGTGCAGTGTAAGATGTTTGTATTGTTTTGTAGCGGATGTTGATCTGTAACCCTTGGTTATCTCTTTCAATTGCTGCAGGCTTTAAAAAGTCAATTTAGTGCATCCTTAAACATGGCTAAAATTCCTTTACAAATGACAACCCACAGCATTTCCTCCATTCTCACACATATGTCATTGAAAGGTTACTGCCTTGGCTTCAAACTGCGGGTCACGAAGGAATACCTCATTCGTTTTCCTCCCAACACAGACTGGATCTTGGTGAGAGGCTGAGAGCAGATTCATAGCCATTTTGCCTGTCTGCATTGCAGAGTAACTCATGTTCACCAATTGTCTTAGATACTTCTAATGCGAACAGATACACACGTGGTAGCACACGTTGAGTAATGTAGCATGCAGGGGAAATCCCCAGCATCGTCTCTTCAAATGGATGCAGTAAAGAGCAAACGTGTCCAACATTTGTCATTGTGTCATTGTTAAGAGCTGCCATCCAGTTGCTGGCTCTGGCTATTGCAGTAATCTGTCACTTTGTGAATTCAGAATTGTAATTTTCAGCTGGTTGTGTGGGAGCAGGTGGGGCGACTCCAGCTTTCCTATCATGTTGCAGGCACAGTAGGAGTGGTAAAAGTGGGCACATATCTTCTATACCATGTGTTCCATCTTATATAGTGGTGGGTACTTGTGGCAAAATGGCTTCTGCTCTGCCGGAGTACAAGTGTGAGTATTGGCTAAACCGCCTACCCAGCCCCACACCTCTACAAACTAACAGTGATCTCCATCATAAAGGTTAAACCTGCACAGCTAAGAGATTCACCTGTTGTGGAAACAAGCTCTGAGGGAAGGCTATACTCTCAGAATGGATGTATGAATGTGAGCCAGTAGCAAACCAAACAGCAATAGTACAATAACAAAATAAAATAATGCTCCATCAAGGACATATCATACAATATGCTGTAATTATACAGATACCTGTTATACTTAACTATCTGAAAGCCACCACTGTAAAGGAAGTGACATACATAATGTAATGATGTGAGAACTGTAGGTAAAACAGGCAAGACATGTAACAAGGAAACCAAAGGTATATGCCTTGCAGGAAAAGGTTCAAAAAGGGACTTAAGATCTCTCTAGGGCCCAAAAGAAGAAACACATGGACAGGGTCACTTCAAACTACCTGATGACAGATGGTGTTAAACCAGCCTTGAGGTGCTGCAGCCTTAGGTCAAACCAGTTTCCAATGCAGCAAGTCATATTCGTCCAAGCGGTGAGATGGCATCGAGTCAGTTCTAAGCGAGTGCTCGGTGCAGTTTCAAGATATCGGTTGAGCGATACAGTTCGGATGGTACACTAGGATCAGTATAAAGGCCAGGTTGGTTTGAAACGTTGGTGGAAAGCTGTTTGATTTGAGTATGCCAGTTTGAAGCTGTGAACCTGATTGTTCAGATACAATGTTCAAGTGGTGACGATTCAAAGTCGTCTGCCATAGCAGGTTGGCTACAGCCAAACAGGTAACATGCTCTACCTGGTAAGATGCAGCAGTGAACTGGCTCAAAGTGCAGGAGCAGCAGTTCAGAGTTCATTCCATTGGTTTGAAGAGTGTCAAACATGGGTTGAAGTGTGCTCAAAAGAGTTTAACATTAACAACAAGGATCCTAGCTTTCAGAATTCTGGGAGAGTCACTACAAGGTGAGCTCATTCAGGTTCTGCTCCCCAGAATAGGGAGCTTTGTCAGCAAAGTGCCATGACATGGTCCTCAGCAAGAGCTCTCAGGGAGGGTATTAAGCAGAGTTTGCCTCTGCCTTGGAACACTCTGTATTCATCTCAATGGCTAAGCGCTTTGTAAAGATCAGCTCTCCCAAAAGAGGTCCAAAAGAATTTGTACTTAATTCTTAGATGGTTGAAAAGTGAGTCAAAGAAGTCGTGGCAAACCCTCTCTTTTGTAGGAAAAAAAGGCACATGGGATTGGAGGAAAGCAAGCCTATTTTAAGTGGTCCAATCCCTTGTGAAAAATTGTCTTTGCCTTATTGCATCGAACCTAAAATGCTTTGTGCTAAAGGAAGTGTAGGGGATAGGAATGAAGGAGAGGTAGAGAGAAAATCAAGATGGAAGAATCCATCTCCAACATTGCTAGCTTTCCTAGCCACACTAATCCAACCCTCTTTTGAAACCCATAGCACCAAGGGCCCTTGGTATGCAACAACCTTGTGTGAGGCTAGTCATTGAGTTTAGGGTGTACCATTTGAATCATGTTTCTCAGGACCGCTCCTGCGGAGTGTTGTCCTGTGGGAGGGAGGTGTTACCTGACTGAACAAAGGATCAGAAGAGAGGCAATTCCCACTGCTTGTTATCCTACTGTTTGCAGCAGAGACAAGCGGTCTAGGGAAAATTCACACAGCCTGTCCATGACTGGACTGAGCTCATGTGCATGATACTGATCAGATGTGGCTTCAATAATTATGTCAATATTAGTCACCATACGCCAACTCAGGTATTGCTTATGTTTACAGATTAAACTGCCACCAGGATAGTATGTGTGCTGTCTGTTCCGTGGAAGTGTGGAAGTATCTCTGGATCTCTGTAAGCTTGCCCTTATCATATGGAGTCTGTTTTCACTGTTTACTGTGCCAGCTGGAGGAAGGCCTCAAACACCCCCCTCCACGTGGATTGCACAGTGTGCGCTGTGTGTTCCATGGAAGTGTGGAAGTATCTCTGGATCACTGTTTACTGTGCAGACTGGAGGAAGGACTCAAGCCCCACCCCCTAAAGGGAAGTCGCAGGATGCACTTTGTGTTCCGTGGAACTGTGGAAGGACTCAGTGTGTGCTGCGTGTTCCTGTGTTATCAGGTGATCGGGGTGATACAACTGGGGTTTCTTCTTTGAGTTATTAGAAGACGCTCAGGTCACATAGCGATTACCTTCAGTGCCTGCGGTCCATCAATCAAGTGCAGGTCTGTGCCGTAATCGACCGTGTGACTATACCAGAGACAAAGGTATTTTCAGTCGTTTACCTTTTTGCCTTTTTCTACTGTTAGAAATGCATGGCCTTGCTAGTGGAAAGAGAACCATTGGCCTTGGCGTGTAGTCCTTTTTGGGGAGGGGGGTTGTTACTCGATCCTTGCTGGTGAAAACCGTGTCTGATCCTGGGATGGAACCAGTTAATACCATACTGGGTTCTTCTCCGGTTTCCTTGGGGGATACAAGCAGAACCAAGGTTATTGGGCCGAAGGTGGAAGTTGATAAAACTGCACAGACTGAAAGTACTATTTCACAATCTGGTGATAGGGGTGTTTGCCCCTTGGCTCAGCTGAATATGGATGATCTCCTTCCTGGAGTAGAAACACATTTTGTATCCGACATGTCTATTTTGGCACCAGTCATTTCTTTGGCACTCGCAGAAACCGTTGATACTTCTCTGGGTTCTCAGTCGTTGCAACGTAATTCTGGCACATTAATTAGCCAGGAGCACGACATGGAGGAGGTGCAATTATACGTTACCTGTAATTTATAAACCAATACCTTTTGCCAAGAGGAGGGATGAAGCACTGGATTACCAGATGTCCCCGAATGATCTGGAAGCTCAACATTTTTTTAACCAACCTGGTCCATCCTTGTCCCCTTGTTCATCTACTACATTGCACTGTTTGCCAAGCGAGCTTCAGGAGGGTAATTCTGGACCCGTGAAGCAAAATGTACGCAAATACCAGCATAAAGATGAGTCGATCATAGAAGCCGTTTCTTTCCCAGTAGTTCCCAGGATCCTGGACAACATGGAAAAGGGTCATGATCAACTTTATATGATCTACGTGAGGTGTGTCTAACACTAAAAGATCTGTGGATGAAAATGAGCTTTATTGAGGGCTTTATCACAGCTTTAGGGGCGCCTTGTGTGGACTGTGCAAAAACTTGCACATGTGGTATGCCTGATGTAAATTTGGTGTCTAATGATACCAAACCAGCGGCCCTGGAGTTTGAATTGGAAGGAGGGTTGGTGGGAAAACCTATGTGAAGGAGTTTGGCTGTTCCATTTAGTAAATTAGTTGAATTGCCAATTGTATATTTGTCTACCGCTCTTATATGCGCTTTAGGAACAGTTGCTTTTGTGGAAGAAGGTTCAGTTGTGTGTAGTGCAATGGTGGCCAAAGTCAAGATGCAGGGGGTACTTGAGCTTAATCCATGTGAATGCCTGAATATTAAGCTGGAAGTAGACACCAAAAGCAACAAAGCGACAGGGACAAACCACCCTGATAAACGCTCTGTGGTGTATGATTGGCCAGAAACAGTACATTTTCTGCATTCCCACAATTGCCCTACTAGGTGCTCAAATTGAATTAATGCAATTAAGATCATAGCATGGAATTCACGTGGGTTTAATCATCTCTGTACAAATGAGAATATCTGGAAGTTAGCAGAATTTGATGGATATCACACTCTTGCATGGTTTTACCATCCTGTTTGAGCCTGCAGGAAGGGTGTAAAATGTATGCCTTTTGGGGATTTAATGTGTGTTTGGAAGGGTACACCTGGATCTGGTGTGTGCAGATATCTTAGGTATCAGAATAACGTAGTGGGATGTTCAAGAAACTTCTTGGAGGTGGATAATAGTACTAATTGTCTATTTTAACCTGGCGCTGGCTTTTTGCTGTGCACTTACAAAGGTGCTTGATTCATTTGCAATGCAAAAAAATGTGGGGATCGTGCTTTTGGGTGATTTTAACTCAGCGTGCTTAGATAATTTTTGGTACTCGTTAGCTACTCTTAGACATTTTTTGCAGCCTGCTAGAGATACAGGCAAACTGATTTGTGGTTGCTTAGACTTGTGTGATCTCACTCTGTTAAATTGTAATATTTCAAGTGATATGTCTCCCAACTACATTTGGTCCAATGGTAGTATTATCTCTACATTGGAGTCTGTGTTTGTCTCCAATTCATTGTTGACTAGTTTTGATTTGCTAGAAGGGACCAGTAATGTATCTAGTGATCAGGTTCAGTTGTTTTGTACATTGGGGGGTTTGTCTATTGTAGACCCTAGTTTGGTGGCGACGACCCAGATAGAGGTAAAACCGATCGACCATGCCATAATATGGCGACCAAAGTTGGCAGCTCGCTTTAATACTAAAAAGGAACAGGGACTCTTGGGGGTTATCTTTATGAATATATTGCCTCTTGGTGTTGGTACTTATTTCCAACACATTCTGCGGGTGTTAATTCCCATACCGTGACTGTCTAGCAATGTGAATACTGGTGTTGCAAACCATAAATTGGTGGTGGATAAAAATAGAAAACGTAGAGGTGACATTAGAAAAGCAGATAAACTAGGGACTGCTGCTTATAGAACTATAAGGAAGTTGAAGCTGGCCTATTCGAATTGGAAAAAAAGTCATAGGTACCCGTTGCTCCAAAAAGATTTGTAAAGCATGCTATCTGCTCTGGGCTCCTCTGATCTATCTACATTTTGGGGCTTGGTTAGCGGTATTCAGATGCAGAAATCCTGGCAGCTACAACCAATATCTGTCCTCCTATGGGAGTCTTATTTTAGGGAATTGTATTCCTATCCATCCGGGGGCAGTGTTAGACCTAAAGGCGGCAGAGGGGTGTCTGGGGTCAAAGCCGAATGGGATTGACTGGATATAGATCTGGAGGGGATTATTAATGTAATAAGGACAGCAAAAACATCTAATGCCCCAGGCCCGGATGGCCTGACCAACATAATGTTAAAATCTGCTCCACTTCTATGCACAGAGGTTCTATTGCATTTGTTTAGGAATGTCATTGCTACATATCAGTTTCGTGCAACTTGGAAGGAGGCTATAGCGGTGGTGATATTCAAAAAGGGAGATCTAGTTGATCCTGCACATTTCTGGCCTATCTCCCTTTTGGATGCTACATTTAAGATCTTCTTGAGATGTATCCTCTGTGCACTTGAATGTTGGGCCAGAGATTTTAGCAAATTGCATATAAATCAATCAGGTTTTTGTAAAGGTACAAGTACCTCGCTAAATTGCTTTCTAATTTATCTGCTGAGTGAGCAAGTGACCTTGGCTAAGTGTGGTCTCTATTTGGCCTCCCTTGACATCTCCAAGGCGTTTGACTGCGTGGATCATGTCAGAATGTGGAAGATGCTAAGGACTTGGGGATTTTCAGAGTATTTGGTTCACATACTGGAGTGTTTACATGCCGACATAAGGTTTAAAGTAAAGTTGGACCAAAGAGGTTCTTACTTACCTTGGGTCTGTGTGGAGCATGGCCTTCAGCATATATTTGGAATAAGGGTGGCACTAATTGATTTGATGGTAAACCCTCTAAGGTTGGGTTCGGTTAAACTACAGTATTTATTATACACTGATGACGTGGTCTTGATTGACTATACAGCAATTGGCCTGCAAAGATCATTAAAAAAAGCAGATTTATTTGGGATTTCGGCTTGACAGTCAATGTCCCAAAGTCAAAGGTCTTGGTGGTTAATCGATGGAAAAATCGTCCAGGAGACTAAACTTTGCCTGGTACATGAATGAGCAGCGGCTGGAGGAGGTTTGTGAGTTTAGATACCTTGGGGTATTGTTCAAAGACAGGAAATCATTGGCCAAGGCGTATCAAGTTTTGAAGCTTGAAGCAATCGTGGCCGCAATCGTGGCCGCAACACAACTCTGGGTAATGGATAAGAAATACAGAATGTTTTGTCCTTGCCAGCCATTAAGATGTACAACCAAATGCTAGGTCCCTGGATGATTTACGGGGCTGCTGCCCTGTGTAGAAGGTCTGGGATGGTCTGGGATGGACTATTGTTGAGTCTTTTATTTGGAAACAAGTTCTGTCCTTACCTAAGGGGACTCCTTTTGTTGCAGTGCGCCATATTTTGGGGCTTGTATCTCTAGAGGTCAAAGTTATCTGGTGTAGAATGCTGTTATTGTGCTGCATAACATTCCCCCAGAGTTCTCTCTTTTTGCTGAGGTATTTAATGGGGGTGGCTGTAGGGTATTGAATGCATGTATGAATAACTCGTTATCCTGGACCAAAATTCTGTATCAGTTGAGGATTTGGAGGTCACTCCTACTAGGATCAAGATGAAATTATATGAAACAGATTAGACTCCAAATCGTCAACGTCTAGTCTCTTACAACATGTTCAGTCATTTTAGCATGGATATAAAACCTTATAATGTGCTGCAGAAATGTATGATAAAACACCCTTCTAGAAAAGGAAGAGACTTTTGGCTAAGGGTGAAGGTAAATCTACTACCAACTAAAAAGGTTTTGAGGAACGTGTTAAAGCACCGGCGGGTGAGCTCCTCTGTCGGTTTTATATGTTGTCAAGGGAAATGTCAAAACATCTAATCATCGAATGCTCTGTACTAGGTAACTTCAGAGAATCCCCTTTTGATCTGTATTTTAAAAAGTGACCTTTGGTTACACGGGAATTGCTTTGGTGGTCATTGTTGGTAGAGCCTGGTGATTATCTTGCAATTTCAGTAATTAATTTTGTAGGTACTATGTCATTTGATTTAGAAATTGCATTTCAAATTTTATATGAAGTGTATATGAATGTTTCTTTTAATGAATTATGGTATTAGATTAATGTTATTGTTCTGTTTTTCCTTTTTAACATTGATCACGTTTTTATACATCACGTTTGTGTGTGTGTGAAGTTTTAAGGCTGAAACTAAATCTCACAATAAAAAGTAAATAAATAATAGGTCATCATTGTTATGTAGTTTTGTACTGCAGTTACATTGATGTCACTGAAGCTGTTAGACAGGGCATCTGTGCCCCTGGACGCGCTCTGTGCCACTGAAGAGTACGCTTTGCAAATCAGGATACAGGTGAACACAATGCTTTTGGCATGGAGATTGATGAAATGGAGGTCTGGTTCGCAGACCATACTTCTGAGATGAGTTTCCCACTTCATGTTATTATTAATACAAATCATAAAAGCTTGGGCTTTTAAATCCTTGCCAGACAGCAATTATTTACAATACCAGCCTATGACGTGGTCCACACCAAGATGGAGGACACAGGTGAAGCAGGGCATGAGCATGGTTTTGCCTAGCCTATGCGCAGCTGCAACATGGATTCCATTGTCAGAACCCACAAAGCCAAATTGTAAACCACGTGAAATGAGCCAGTAATAACATAACCTATTTTATTACCCCTGAGATTAACTATGCTTTGGGACCTGTCTTCCAACCCTTCTCTTGTGGAATGGCATTTGGTGCCCGCTTAGAGAGTAATTGGGAAAAGAGACCCAGCACCCAGGGACTAGTATGACATATCTGCCTTGAGCACTGGTCCACATGTCCATTGTGAAATGGACTTTTCTACCCTTGCAGTAGTCCATGGAAATTCCGGTAGCATTCATAACATAGCCATAGAGGTGTGTAACTAACATTTGCAAGAGGAGGCATGTGGAATCTGCAGCAAAGATGATGATCCATCAGGGCTTGAGAAAATCTGTGACTGTGCAAGGTTCCTGCCTATAGTTGAAAGGCTAACAGTCCCTAGTTCCGTTTTGCCATGCATGCAGATGCAGTTGTCTCATGAGGACCTATAGAGAAGAGGTCGACAAATTGGTATTCCCTCATCAGACACTTGTTTTGCATATGTGGTAGGTGGCAAGATTAACTTGTTACTTTTGCAACATAAAATGCCTCAACACTCCTTATTTTTGAAAGGGATGAGAGGTTGAGATAGGCCCTTACCTCTCCCGCTTCATAGGGTTTGCATGGTATAATTTGCAGCATATGCTGTGTTGGTGCTGTTAATCCAGGGTCTGATGCTGTTGATGAGAATGACAGAACAGTTCTACTACCCTTGGCATGTGGACTGTTTTGCAAATAACTGTTCCCTTGTGTATGGGGAATGTCTGAGGCTTGCTTCCTTTGTACTCTGCTAGCACTTGAGAATTGCATGGGTTTGTCAATCTCTGAACACCATCCTTCTGTCTCTCGCTCTCCCTCTCTATCTCTAACATCATCAATGAAAAAGTTCACAAGACTCGATCTTGATCATAGGATGGAGCATATTCTTTGTCTTGTTCTTCAATGCAATCTGTTTACGAAGAAATCAGAGGTGGAGAATTATTTTTAAAAAAACCTCTTCCTCCTCATCATGGATTTGTCTTTGTTGCTGAGCTGATGTCAATTCAATTTCACTTTATATGAGTAAGAATATTATTCTTATGGGTGTACCAAACTTCGGCTTCGATTAAGTATTCAGCCAAATTATATCTGAAGATAATAATTTTGGAAATTTAGCTCCAGCTGACTACTTTATCTTCTCATTTTAATGCAATGTAAGAACTCAGAAAGGCAGCAATAGAGCACAGATTTCAAAAGGGAATGGAATGAAATGTCTTCTGATAGCATATTTGTCTTCAAAACCCTTGCCTTGACACACAAATGTCTCCACGGCTTGGCTCCCCCCTATCTAGCCCAATGGATTATCAGACACACACTTTCTGGTGAAAGCTGCCCAATCCTGGAACGCATTTACTCCAGCTCTCAGAGCTGACCAATCCTACCCAAGAGCCTCAATGCCTGTGGGCTGTAGTGCGCTCTATAAATATAAATACATATTTGGATAAATATAAGACTACTGCACATGTTTGTGTATTTTTGTGCATTGGAGAGAAGTGTTGAGGATGAGTGAGCATTGTTTGTTCCTATGAAGAAATGTGATTTCAGAACAGTTAGTGGAGCCCAGTAGGACTGAAGTATTCAGTAATATGTCATGCAGATTGTCATGTACACTCCAAAAGTCAGAGGTACTTCATCTTGGGAAGTCCTTCTCCAGATCCCTTTCTTCCTATTTTAGCATACAGACTAAAGAGGGATAGGTGTGAGGATGCTGTTTGAGACATAGTCAAAGAGCTGTTCGCTAGTGGTATAATTGGTAGGAGGAGAGTATGTTTTGAAAGCAGAAGATTTCTCAATTAACTTCCCAATAGTTGGGAAGACTTATCTATATTAAAAAGGTCAAGGGATGAGTCAGTCACATGTCAGGCAGTGCAGGATGTGACCAAAATTTCCCAACACAAATAGGAATATTAGACTCTTGGCAGGCATCTTTGATAATCTCTCACATAACATAAAAGGCAGTCTATCCTAAAAAGAGACATGCAAGAGGGTGAATAGAGTGATAGAGATTACTGTATTGGCTAGTGTTCAGGGAGTGAGGGTGAAAGAATGATACACATGGTGAAAGCCACAGAGCATTGTATCCTCTAGTATGGGGGGGGGATTGGGTAAGTAGACATGGGTTTTGATGTGACTACCCTCGAGGCAAGCACTTTCTTAGAGCCAGTAGGGTTCTGGAAGATTCAGTCACATTCTATACCATCCTACATGTGATTACCCTTTCTCCAACCATGTCTGCATCTTTGAGAGAAGCCTCTCCCATGTTAGGTATTTCAGGAGGAAAAATACACTCAATAAAGGGGTCAGTCCCTTTAATAATATAAATGAGTTATTTTTTATTCAAACCTATATGCCATTCAAAATTGCATGCAAACTCTTTTGCACATACTTCGTGTTTCTTGTATAGATTCTGTGAACACATTCTGTCATCCCTGATATTGTCATACACGTGGAATACCACCAAATGTACTAATTCTTTATACCTGTTTTGTCAAGAAAGACGTCATCCATTGTAAATTGAATGAACATAGTGAAAGGAAGTACATAGCAATACACTATGAGAAAATGGAACCTAAACTAACTTGGAATAATCTCATTCACAAACGTGACCTAGGGAATAAAGAAGTGTGTTTGGTCACAGAATCTAAACAAGACCATTAGCCTTGAAAAAGGCACATTGGAAAAACACCAAGCACATGCAATGGTGTTGCACACAATTTGGAATTTCACATCTTTTGGAATAACAAATAACTAACTTATAATATTAAATGGACTGCTCACTTCCTTAAAAAGCATTTTTAATGATTTTTTTATATGAAGATTATTATGCATCAGAAATCTTATCAATTGAATAACAGGAGTGGAATTTCATTAAACCAATGTGTCTAGTGTGAGGCATGTATGAGGAAATGCCTGCTCCTAATTCTAGAAGTATAGCTGGCTCAATATTTACTCAGCACAAGGTACAAAGTAACAGTTTGCTCAGTTGTGCCTCCACCAGAATGTGACCCAAACTATTAGTCAGTCTTGCAAAGAGATATTTTCCAAAAAGTTTGAAGATGAGTCTAATACGGAAATGAACCATAACCGTTAGAGCTCTGTGTTTATCTTTTTTGAATAGTGGCAATACTGGTAAGTACGAGGTATATGAGTTACCGTGTAACAACAGATCCAGCTTTGCATTTACTTCATCTAAGCCAATACAGAGATCACTGTTTGCCAGAATTCTTGTTGTTGGTAGGTGACACAGTGACACAGTGATAAGGCCATATAACCATGTCACCATAATAATAGTAGGCAGGGTCTTTAATTTAACAGTAGGGAATGCTCCTGGTCTAACATCTTTGACAAATTGAAGATAGATTATTAGGGATAATGTCTCCTATTATGATTGATTCAAAAATATGTCTTAAAAGCCTTTTCAAATGGGGCATTGGAATTGTGAATGTGCCCTTCCCTAACGATATTCAGAGGAAGCATACATTCAGTGCTACACCGGGAAAATCCTGTATTGATTATTTTTGCTTTCCCACTAGATTATGTAACTTGATTGCAGATCTTCATGTGGTGGAGGACATTCCAAGAGATCATCATCCAATTAAGATGACATTTAACATAACGAGTTTTCCCAATCCCAACATAGTATCCATTTCATCAACGATGAAAGTAGATAATGGAAGGAGAACAATTAAACCAATCAACCTAAATTACAAAGGGAAATAATTGTATTCAAAACACCCATACTATACATTGATAACTGGATTGTTCTCAAAGTCTGAGCTCTATCATTGTGCACATTACTGCTTTTACAACAAATAATTTGAGTAGGTTCCGGATTACTTGTGGGAAAGCAGAGATGACAGACAGGGTTAGATGGGTTAACACTTGCAGCATTAAAACAAAAACTAGACTCCTCAAACTCATAAAATATCTGTAAACATCAAAATCATTCTTTATTGAGACAGAAACTGCTTACAAAGAGACTATTAACAACAGGAAAACAGAGACAGAATTGGATACATGGTCTGAATTTGCAATGGCAGCGGACCAAAATGATTCAAAAGAATTCTGGGATCTGGCCTCTCGGGAACCACAATATAAATGCAAGTCAGGATTAGAATCAATGGTCCTAGACCTCATATGACCACTTCACATTCCTGACCACAAGCTCTACTAATATCGTACCACAGGTATCAATAACAGGCCTAAACAAATCTGATTTCACAGATTATGAATTGACGTCTGTATAAATCCAGATTTCACCATTGAGGAGGTAACTGTGGCAATTGAAAATTAAAAAAGAAATTGCTGTGCAGTGCCAGATAGCACACCAGCAGATATTTTCCAGGTCCATGTAGATTTATGAGACCCTTTTTAACGGGTTTCTTCAATGCAATCATTAATACAGAAACGGCCCCCTCTTCATGGTGTTTTGAAATTATTCAGGCCATCTATAAAAAAGGACCTAGAGAATGCACTTTCTTCCTATAGACACATTTCTCTTTTAGATTTGTTTTAAAATATTTATTTGTGACCGTTTATTTAGAAAAGAGAAGAGTGGGCTGAAACATACAAGGTTTTGTCCCCTGTGCAATTCGGGTTCAGACCATATGTGGGTACGAGTGAGCGGATTTTGTATTATTATCTAATAATCAGCAATTCACTCTTTAACATCAATTTAAACATTAAAGCTTGTGTCAGGAATGGTAAGAATGGCCATTGCACTGATTATTTTCAGTAGAAACAGGGGTGGGCCAGGGTTGTGTATTGTCCCCCCTAGTTTTTATTTTATAGATGAATGGACTTTATGAACATTTGCTATTATTCAGTGCCGACGTTCCAAGATTGGGCAACAAATTGTTGCCCATGTGAGTTTACGCGGACAACACTATTTTAATTGCATGTACTTCTTGTGCATTGCAATGATTAATGCATGCCTACACAGATTCAAGAAATGGGCTGGACTTGAAAGTCAATGCATTAAAATCAGCAGTTATAGTTTGTTACAGAGGTAGACAGTCACCCAAATGTCCAACTATGTATAGTTTTGACATGGTCATCCCAATGGCCAAAGAATTTGACTACTTGGGCATACATTATTTGTCGACACTTTCTCCAGGACCACACACTATGAAACAGGCTAAGAGGTTCTAATAGACAGAACTTTCTCGATTCAAGTCCATGTCCACTACTAAACAAATAGATTTAATTCTCAAAGTTTACCATGGCAAATCAGCCTCAGTGGCTACATAAGGAAAGACCTCATGGTCTATGTAAACATTAACAATGGCCTAAAGGTTGACAACGATTTCTTCAAAAAAATATTAGGGCTTCATCATTCATCTTCAAACCATGGTGTACAAATGGAATTGGACTTCACCCACATTAATGATGCCCTAAATATTGAACCATCTTTACAATGGTAACTGTTGAGGGGAAATAATAAGGCAGATCTCACCCATGATCTTATCAGTGCTTTATTGATAAAGGACATGTAATGAATACACTTTTCCGATTGGTATGCACTGGACACTTCAAGCCAACTGAAGGCAAATTATCTTAAAAGTAGGCTGGTTGCCTAAACTCAGGAGAAATGGGAGACTTTGGAATAAGTGAAACCGTTTAAACAGACATGCCATCATCATTGACGGTGCTGGTTGTCCGGTAGGAGATTGTGCTGAGTGATCTATTTATGTAACTGGATGGTGACAGTCTTCTCAATCACTTTGCTGAGGAAGGGAACATTAGTGATGTGGCAACAGCCACCTACATCATTCAGGTTGAGATTTTGTTTCAGCAAGAGGATGATCTGCCCCATTTTCAGTGGACCTGGGATGATGCCTTGTATGATGGAAGAGTTAATAAAGGAGAGGCGTGGTGTGTGAAGGCCTTCACAATGAAGGAATAATTCTTCTCATCCTTGTAGGTGGCGGGTTTGAGGGCTGCAAGAATGTTGATTAGGTCTACTTGAGTAAGTGTCCTAAAATTGGTGTAGTGTTGTCTATCTTGTCTGTAAAGAAGTTGTTGATGACATTGCATGTGTCAGTGGATTATGGCATTGAAGGTTCTGGCAGGGGGTTTATGCAATGCTTTCGGCTCAGATAATTGCTCTTCTCCTGTTGGATGTTTTTAGCTTGAAAGATTGAAAGATTGCTCTGCTCCTGTTGAATGTGTGTGTGTAGTTGTTTGCTTTTGCTTTGATGAAGTGTCATTCATTCTGAAGGGAAAGTGCTCAAGGTGATAAGGCCTTTTATGTGGAGCATCCTCCAAATGGTGTATTGTTCTTGAATGGTGTGCCATGTGTTCATGTATGTACAAAGGACTGCAGGCCACATTTTAATTTAGATAAGGTTTCAGTGGTGTGTGGTTGTTGGAGGTCTTAGTATGTAGCTGAGTGTAAACATTCTCAGAGAAATGCAACATGGAGGCTAATGTGATGAGATTTTCATCCAATGAGTTCATTAGGAAGTTCTTGAAAGGGATAGTGGATGTCTTTTTTGGACCTGTTGTGGGTGAGGTGTGTTGCGATCATGCTGGCTATTGCTTTGTGGTCTGTCCATTCCAAAGATACAGGGAAGACATTCAGTGGCTGTACAGGTTTTCAATAGCATGTTGAATGTACTGCAATTGTTGTGGCATGGTCCTCTTATGAGTTGCTTGGTATCCTTGATGTCAAGCAGCTCAAGTGTAGCGCCTCTGGTTTTTTTGGTGTCTTGACTTTCGGCCTTCTTGATGTCCACAGAGGAAGATGTTAGTTCTGTTGTTGACAAGTGATGTTGTTAAATGCTCTGAATTACTATAACAAATTCCTAATTGGTTTTGATTGGTTTAACGATAAGTTGTAAGGTAGCAGTGTGAGGGTGGGAGAATGGGAAATGATAGGTAACGACTTTTATAGATGCAGATGTGGTCTGCTCCTGGAGGATACATGCACATGCAGTCCTGTGGATGACTCTGGCCACTCCATCAGTCTTCCATTTGCTGGCCTTCTTCTGGATTCCCCTGTCTGTGGTGATGAGGACATCCAGGATATGCCCAGAGGTTGGCATAAGCATCGCTCTGTGATAAAAAGTGTGCCTTTGGCTTACCGGATTATTTGGAAATCCACTAACATTGGCACCAATCAGAATAGTCAATATTGAGGACTCATGGGAGTCGAAGGCTGCATACCACTCGTCCAGGTGGTGAGTGGTGATGAAGTTGGCAATACCTGCTGCATGGAATACTGCAGCATGAGCATTTATTAGCATGAGTTTGTTCCATGTCTTTTGGAGGTCGAATGTAGGTGTTGATGCGTAGAATGTGGGTGAGGTTCTGTAGTTGGAAAGTCCATGGGAGCAGGTTGTGCTGTGGGTTTCTGCGTGTGTGGATGAGGGAAAGGATGGGAAGAGGTAAGTGATGTGTGCTGTAGAGGCGGTTACTTTACCTGGATTGTGTGGAGCAGGGGTTTTGGCCATTATCAGTATCTGCCCTTTGCATCGGACACCCTGCTGAGAGAATCCCTGGGATCTAACAGTTAATAAGAGAAAGAAAGGGACAGTGCAGACAAACAAATTCAGACAATGGGCCTCATTACAAGTCTGGCTGGCTCCGGAAATAAGGGTGTCATTAACAACGTACCACACACTTTCCGGACCGCCAGACACTGAGAATGCCTGCAGGGGCCGTTGCTCCCAGCAGGACTGACTTGCTGGGAGCACTGGCCCCTGCAGGCATGGTTTTCACGGAAGCACTGGCACTGATAGCAATTGTGCCGGTGCTTCTGTGTCCCCATTCCTGTGGAGTCCTATAATGGGGACTTACAGTACCTGCTGCCTAACATCCTGGGCCACCGGGACTTGTAATATCACGGTGGCACCAGGATATCAGGTGGCAGAAATAGTGGTACAAGTTTGGCGGCGACCCACTCATTGCACCAGCGGGTAACCGCCAACCTCGTAACGAGGCCCAGCCTGTGGGTGGGGTAAGGGTCTCCTGATCTTTGGTTTGATTTTACCTTGAAGAGATAAAGAGCAACATTATTGAAAAAGACATGTTTCAATAGTTTTTTGGTAAAGAATTAGGGAATCAGTCATTTAATGTGAGTGTAGTGGGATGCAGGCACAGCTAACAAGTGTTGATTTGCAGATCAAAGGGATAACGTTGGAGGATAGACTTACATCTTTGCCGCCAAGAGTGCTGGGGCTAATCTGGTGATGCACTTAAAAACCAGATAAAAAAAAACGTATATGTGATTATCTTACTTACTGGTAACCAATGAAGAGACCTACGGAATTGTGAAATTGGTGAAGATTTTTGTCCTTGATAGATTAGTCTAACAAATGCGTTTTTTGTGACTTGCAGACTTGTAATCTGCTTTTCTGAGATACCTGCTACAATGGCAGATACATAATCTAATTTGGACTTAATAAAGGTGACAATCACTACTGGTGGTTTAGCTGAAGGGATGAGAGAGAGAATCTGAAAAAGAATCTGTAGCCAGACGTAAATATATTTAACTATTTCCCGAACCTGGAGTTCATACCCAAGGTTAGCTTGGCAGATGTTTCCCACATTGTTTACCTTGTGTGAGAAGCATTCTGAAGAAGGGGAAGAACATTGGTTTGGGGTAGCAAATACAGTGTAACCGATTTAGCAATGATTAGCAAAATTCATGTAAGTAAATTAATGGGGAATAGATTATGACTCACTTAAAAATGGAGGAAGTTATGATTGTAGGATGCCACGTGGCTGAATGTAATGCATTATATTAATGATAAAGGTCAGAACTATATTTTCGAATGAATTGGTAAGTTAGTTTTCTCAATGAATCATGCTGTTTAAATGGATCAGAGCTGATGGTACACAATGCCTATTGTTATAGTAGGTATTACAATGCTTGATTTTCACATATTGTGTGTATGCATTAACTGACAGCTGACGCAGATCTTAATTACTTGGTATTTAACAGAAAACAAGTTAACAAGTGAAATCTGGGTTTCAAAATAAGCTTCAGTATGAGCTACTTAAATCAAGATACCAGGCCCATAAAACCAAAACATAAGTTCACAAGGAACAAAACAGATGTTGCTACGTAGTCAAGCACCCATATATCTTGTTAATCAGATAGTCCCATGAAGTTAGCGTGGAGGACTTGGCATCTTCTCTGTGCATGAAGGTGAGCTATTCTTTGTAAGATTAGGGTGTGAGAAGCAGGATATGAAACGGATATGGGCCTGGCCAGTTGAACAGATATCCTCAGAAATTGCAAAATAAGGGAAATTCAATCCAAAACGTTGAATGATCAAATCTTGTAATTGAAAATTATCTGTGTGTTCTACTAGAGTGTGTAGATTACAGCACTTCAGATCCCGAGGATATTCTGTCCTACACGACTGTAGGAACTAAAGAAAAAAATTATAAAGCTCCAAAAAGGGGTTTATTTCAACTTCAAAGTTTGAGTATGCCTGTCATTTTCTCCTGGGAATGTCTTGAGGGAGAGTGTCAGAGGAGTTTTTATTGCTAAGCGAATGATCTTATCTTTTATTTTCAAGAGTTAAATATGTTCACACTTTTTCAAAGATTCTAAGTAGTGTCCACCAGAATAGGCAATATTGAGGGATCATTCGAACCATACTCCAAAATATCAGGAGAGATGCAGTTCGCAGACTCTGGATTTAGTCACTGCAAACAATAAACCCTGCACTTCGCTAATAGTTAATTATGTCTTATCTCTCTCTGGGGTGAGCAATGAGAAGGGCCATGGCTATTGATTAATTGATCGATTGACATTAAGTTAAAGAAATGATTAAGCTGACATCAAGCCCAAAGACATATCATCGTCCCCTGGTTCAATCTATTTTTAACATTTATGTTAATTATAGATGACCAATACAAATTATTGCTGCATCTACGCTACAGGTCACCCTTTTACTGTGATATCCTACAGTTGTTTAGAACCTGCTCTCCAAAAGGAGGGTACAGCTGGATTAGGAGTGCATTTAGGCAGACTAGGAAAATAAGCACTAACTATATATGCCCCTAATGTATGGTGCACATATTGAATTTAGGATGGAGTTAGTACCCTTCCTGGAATATTGAGGCACTTAGTTGAAGAGACGCCATGATCAACGAGGAATGTATTTGCAGACGGCGACAAAATGTCAGACGTTGCTCTAGACCTGACCTCCGCATTCCGTTGTGCTGCATTCAGCTGATGACCTCATGCGCTTCCTTTGTCTACGCCCCTTAGCATCTGCACCTCGTCGGCAGCTGCTGAAACCAGGTGGAGTTAAACATGGTGGGAGATCATAGCAGCGTGCACTTGCCTTTCTTTTTAATGCGGAGCGAGCATATCGAAGGCCGGGCAGCGATTGCAAGATATATGGCAGCTGCTCGTGAAATAAAATAAATCCAGCATTATGCAGGGCCACGTTTTTCAAGCAATGAATAATGTGTCCGATCGAAGTGTTAATCAGGAAACGGGGTACGCTGTGCATAAGTATCCTCCGATTTTAGATTATAGAGTAAATGTCATTAAACGTTCATATTTTTATGTTTGTATTTTTCTATCTAAACATATCTGTGATATGGTATGTGCAATTATCAGAAGAACATTTTTGAAATTCGATTTTAATTTGACCTTAGGTTTTGTCTAGTGACTGTAAAGGAGCAACATGTCCCCTTCCTTTCTCAGATAAATTCTCATTCTTATAACTAAAAAATCTTGCAATAAACATCCGCTCCTAATCAATAATCTTGCATGAGTAAGCAATCAAGACAGAGCCTGAGTAATTGAAAATCGCATCCATTACTCTGCCTGCATCTCTAATTAGAAATGTGCACAAAACGCAAATTACCTGGACCTGGGATATTACCAACGATGGTTAAATGCTGCACAGAATATTGATTCGGCATGTCAAATGCTGTGTTTCACAGAATGATCCCCCCTACTGTGCGGATCACCTGTAGAATTCTAATTAAGGCTGCATTGTATGAAAGAAAACAAACAGCAAACCATTTGAAGAATAGGGAAAAAGAAATATTGAGATAATCAAGACATTTGATGAGCTATTGGATAGCACGTGATGGGAATACACTTTAGGGCGTGTTTGCTGACATATATTCTTATATAGCCAGAATAAATCCAGTACATTGATGAAAGATACCAGTTTCATACAATACTATGAAATAGTAACCTCTAGAAACGAATGTATGGTCCTATTAGGCATTAAGACATACATGTTGATCTTTAAAACTGAACACGCCTTTGAAAGATCAGAATTTAAAAAAATCACGTGAGGGCAAAATCAGCAGAAATTAAAATGGTTTAAAATCATTTTGCAAATGGTTCTTACATTATAACTAGGCGGCGGTATTGGACCTGCATTGTTTGCCAAGCTACTAAGAACGCTGATGTTGTCTGGTTTCACTGCAGCCAATAGTAGGAATCAGGGCAGAGCAGGAACTATATAGCGACTGTTAAGAATGGAAACAGGATAGCCTAAGGCCATATTACATCCACATCTGTGGCCAGTGAGAAATGTGTCTGTTGCTATTTGGCCATTTTCTGTTGTTTTGGGGTTGCTCCTATTTTGCTCATCCTAAATCCTGTGCGGGTTTCTGTGGTGGGACTTGAACATTGCTTTTTCAAATGATAAAATCCCAGAAAAAATGTAAACACGCATTGACAAAGGCAGGCACACTTAGGCAGATGGGGGGTAGATATATCAAGGGGAAAGCAGAAGGAGTGAGGAGAGGGAGCAGGAGGGGTGGATGACTGAAAACAACGTGAGGATTGGTATATATGAGGGTGAGGTAGAATATGTGAATGGATGCATTTTAAGGATGCAGGAATTAGTAAAGAGTTTCACCAAGAGATAAACACCAGATTTGAAGCTGGATTGATTTATTTGGGCTGATAAGGGATAATGGCGGTTGAAAATGATGAATTCAAACACATCCACCTTTGTAATGTGTCATTTTCCCCTTTTTGTATGCCAATTTCTGGACAGGGAATATGATGTGGTGCCTTAGTTGAAAAGGGTCCTACAGCTGCAGTGGAATCTCCCCAGATGCATGTACTTTCACAGAATAGCGATTGTCTTATTCTGTATGTTTTGCTTGAAGATTCTGCTCAATAATGTAATTGCTTAAATCATTGATCCCCACCTAGAATGGCTACCTCCCAGTTTCACCCATGCAGGAAGTGAGAAGGCACAGTCTAATTGTACCAGATGTGCATGACATCGAGGGGATTACAGTCTTGTCTTGGGTGGTCGCAGGGTGGTTCTCGCCATTTTACTAGCTTACCGACCTGAAGTAGGCAGGGCTAAAAGACTGAGAGGGATGACATTACTTCACATTTCACAATAACTGCCCAAAATGGCCGACATAGCACAGGACATCTTATCGTCCAGCCAGCCCGTGGCAGGGAAACCATGCAACTCTCGGTGTGCTTTTAGCTGACATTGTGCGTGTCATCACTTCTCTTCCCTGTATTTCACATCTTCTACAATTTGCCATGAATTTTCGTACAACCGGTTTCATATCTCCACCTGAAATGAAAAGGTCTTCACTGTTAATGATGACTAGTCACTACTGAACACAGCCGCAGCCATCAATGGTCAGGTACATCAGATAATTGAGCACCCAGACAAATTGTACCCTCAGTGGCTGAGGAGGAGGAGCTGGAGAAAGAGCTTCAAGAGGCTGCCCTAATTTATAACAGGGTCATTGCCAAAAACAGTGCGTTGGTACCTCCCTAAATTGTTTTTTTACTGCAACTCCTTGCAGATAAGACCAGTAGTAATAAGAGGGCAATTTACGCAAGTGTCTGAGATATTTCACAGGTCTTGGACTATGTAGACAGGAAGAAGCTGTGGAGTAAGCTTCATATTTGAGGTTGTCCTCTGGCTCTTTTGAAAATTTTGATTGCTTTACACGCTGAATCTAAAAGTAGAGTCGAGTTAGACCTTAAGTGGACTTACTTACACGCTGAACCTAAAAGTAGAGTCGGGTTAGACCTTAAGTGGATTTACTCAAGATGGATCAGAGAACAAAGTTGTTTGCACCAGGGGGGTGTTATTGCACCATTTCTTTTTAATGTTTGCATCAGTCATATGAGCCGAGATTGGGAGGGTATTCAGACCTACCATCGTACTTGGGTAATGTAAAACTGTTATATCTGACTTACGCTGATGACATCACTGTTTGTGACCAGACCCAACTGGGCCTTTAGAGAAGCCTGAGTGCTTTTAATAAATATCTTATGAATTTGAACCTTAATTTAAAAGTGGCAAAACTAACACGTGAATGCTTAAACACCCACTATATACAAATACGAAACCTAGATTTAACTGTTTTCTAAAGGGTAAGCAATTGGAGAAGGTTGACGATTTTCAATCAGTGGGAGTGTTTTATTTAATGAAAAACAAGTTAAGGAGCCTGGCATAGCTATTGATCGATCTGTTGCTATTGTGGCCCCTGTCCATTTAGGTCTTTTAGAGTAGCAATTATGACAAGACAATTTTCAATGTCACACATTGTACGCTATTACCACCAAAAGGTGGTGCCAAAAATGATTTATGTCGCTGAAATTGGCCTGTGCATAAATCCTTAATTTGGAGAAAATTGCTAACCTTACCCTGTTTGTGCCCATAGGTATAATTAGGCATGAGTTTGGATTGATCTCTGCGGCCATAAATCACTTGGAAACATCTGCAGCTGCATAGCAAACTGCTCTTACAACCTTTGGGGAGCTCATTTGTTGAGCTAAATAGGGAGATAATGGGGTCCATTCTGAGTAGGGCGGTAAGGGTTAACGGTCACCGTTAATGAGACCGGTGCCATTAAACCCTTACCGCCCTATTCCGAGTTCCCTTTGCGGGTTGGTACTTAACGCCTGCTTTTTGCAGATGTTAAAAAACCAACCCACAAAGGGACCTAGGAGCTAATTGCGGCACCGTAATTTACGGTGCCGTAATTAGCGCCTTCCCCATTCCCATTGAGACCTATGGGGCAAAAATGGGAATAGGGAAGGGCCCTTGGTGAATGAGGAATTACCGACCCCGCCAACCTTGGAATGGGGCGGTAATTCCGCCATTCACCATGGCGGAGTCGGAAAGATAATAGCGTCAACCAAGGCGCCAGCCTGGGTCGGAATGAGGCCCAATGTATTATTATTATTATTATTATTATTATTATTATTATTATTATTGTTATTATTATTATTATTATTATTATCATTATTATTATTGTATTAATGGAGCACAGACCTATCTTCGAGAAGCAACAGAGTGCTTTACAGAGGTGTACAACATTACAGATGCATAACGGAGCGCTTTTTAGTGGTAACCACTGAACAGATGTACAGCGGGGGTAGGATAAAGAGGGGTACAGAGGAAGGGTACAGATTTACTGAGTGGCGGGGAGGAGAGCGTTGACATGATGGCCTAGGTATTGAGGAGGAGAGACTCCTTTAAGAGGTGGGTCAAGTTCTTTTCTGAATTGTAAGAGCGTGGGGGCGAGCCTGATGACGATGGGGAGGAGTTTCCACAATCTTGGGGCATAGGCAGAGGAGGATTGTTTTCTGGTCCTTTCCTTTTTGCAGCAGCAGATTTCAAGTCTGCACATGTCCTAGCTTCTAGTGGTGCCCTGTCCGCCTGACATGCAGAGTTTCTCTGTGAGGTAGCTGGGTTACTTTGAGGGCGACTGCCTTATAGATGATGCAACAAAACTTGAAGGTAATTTGTGCATGTAGTGGGAGACAGTGAAGGCTGATGAGGGCCAGGGTGATGTGGTTGTATCTGCATAGACCCTTGATGAGGTGTGCAGCCACATGTAAGACACTTCTCTGGGGCACAAGGGAGGATGACGGGAGGCCTTCGAGGATTGCATTGCCCTAATCAAGGTGGGATAGGACCAGTGCTTAAACAGTGGATCTAAAGTTGTCCGGTGGGAGAAGGGCTTGACATTTTGCAGTAGGGAGAGCTGATACCAAGCTGTCTGAGTTTTCTTAGCTATGTATGTTTTGAAGGAGAGGTGTTCATTGATGGGAAACCCGAAGGACCTTGCAGAGGATGTGAACTCGGGGGGCAGCCTTCAGAGTTCATGGTTGAAAGCTAGGTCTGTATATCTGAGTGTTCGTGTTGTTGGTGTATTCGGTCTTGGGTGGGTTGAGCTTCAGGTATGCACTGGACATCCAAGATTCGATCGGCAAGAAGCAGGATGTGAGCCTATGAATGTCCTTGATGGAGTTGATCTTGAGGTATAGCTGTTTCTCGTTGGCGTATTCGTGGTTGTGAATAATGTGTGTGGCTAAAATGGTTCTCAGCAGTTTCATGTACAGATTGAAGATCACTGGGAAGAGGATGGAATCCTCCTGGACTCCCCAGGTCACGGGTAGCATTGGTGATCTAGAGGAATCCATCTGAACAATCTGCTTGCGGTTGGTGAGGTGGGACTTGAACCAGTGTAGGACAATGTTGCTGTCCCCATGCACTGATGTAGGGTGTCCATAAGTGCCTGGTGGTCTACTGTGTCGAAAGCAGCTGAGAGGTCAAGAAGAACCAGGAGGCAGGGGTGGCCGTCATCAAGGATTTTGAGAGTCATCGTCGACCATCTCTATAGTTTCTGTCTCCGTGCTGCATCTGGGTCTGAATCCAAAATGTGCAATACATGTCATGTACTGCAGGTCTTGCGTGATAAATGTGACTCCATATTTCTGGCAAATACCTTGAATATTGAGGCGCTGCTGACGTGGCCCAAGGTGGTTAAGGAAAACGTATAGAGGCAGATTGCATAGATAATCGAGATTCGATTATGAACTACCATTTATTTTATCATGCATGAAGGCCTACAATACGGTTTCCTCATATTTGCTGAAACATCCTTCTCTGAGTTTTAGGGATGATATGTTGAGACTGAAGTTTAATTTGTTTTTAACGCGTGAAGTGTCTGGTGCCAGAAATGCTGTTCCGGGAGACAAGCCTAAGTGTCACTATTGCTCATTGGAGGTAGAGACTCTACAGCACCTGTTCGTAGGATGTGAGATTTCAACATCATTGTGCATAAAGTTTTTAAAAAGACTCCCTCACCACTAATGAAGCAACTCCCAGCAACCACGCCAAAACTACCAAAAACCCTCCAGGCCAGAATCTCTTCAGGTTCACCAAAATATCTATCCCAGAAACAGAAAGAGTAATAGCCTCACTTAAACCATCTAACTGCAAAAGTGACAACTGCCCTCCCCAGATAATCAAGGATGCTGCTAGGGACCTAGCCCCCTTTATAACCAAACTGATAAACGTATCCTTCTCTTCCAACACCATACCAAGCAACCTCAAAGAATCTTGGATCCTGCCTCTCCTCAAGAAGCAAACTCTAGACCCTGCTATTCCCACCAATTACAGGCCCATCACCACAGTGCCGTTCCTGCTAAAGATAATTGACAGAGTAGCATACCTGCAAATTCAGCAATATCTTGACAAACTATTAGGCACCCGCCAATCGGGCTTCAGACCACAGCATGGTACTGAGACAGCCCTAATCGATCTTAAAACCCAGATCAATGAGATTAACGGTAAAGGGAACACCGCCATGTTACTCCTCCTCGATCTGTCAGCAGTGTTCAACCTGGTGGATCACGCAGTCCTGTGCGAACACCTGGCCTCAGCTGCCCACTTCTCGAAAGAGGCCATAGCCTGGATCCAATCACTCCTGGACAATCGAACCATGAGGGTCTTCTCTAACCTAGCCTAAACAGACCCCATCAAAATAACTTGTGGGGTAGCCCAGGGCTCCTGCGTCTCTCCCACCCTCTACAACATCTTTACCAAGCCCCTATTTGACAAGTTGGACAGACTGGGTGTCTCATATACTAATTATGCAGATGACACCCAGATCCTCATACCCCCTTCGGGCAACTTCGACTCCGATACTGCCTTGGTAAACAAAATATATCTCATCATTCAGGCATGGATGGCCACACACGGCTTATGCCTAAATGATGAGAAAACCGAAATCCTGCTCCTCGGATCCAACACTAATCTAAAAAAACTCAGCTCCAACTATAAGGCCTTCAACATTGATGGCAACACCATCACAGTGGCCAAAACAGTGAAAACGCTAGGCTTTCACGTTGATGCAACCATGTCACTAAAAAAACAAGTCAACTCTCTAGCATCCTCTACCACCTACACATGCAAGCTAATCAGGGCAAGTAGAGCCTTCCTCACCCAAGCTAGCTGCATCATCATTGCCAACATCCTAATACTATCCAGACTTGACTATTGTAATGCCATGTACCTAGGAGCCAATAAATACATTACCAACAAACTACAGACACTACAAAATAACGCTCTCAGAACAGCCCTTAACCCACTCTCCAAAGAACACATTTCCAACTAAAGGAGAGAACACAAATGGCTCAAAATCTCTGACCGCATCTCTCTCAAAATGGCATCACTCGCTTTCAAATGCTTAAACAACGCAGCCCCCCCCCCCTATCTCGCATCCAGAATAAAGGAAAAAAGCTCCACCCGCCCCACCAGAACGATTAACTCTTACTGCCTGCAGGTACCCAACTTCAGACAAAAGAAAACCGGCGGCAGTAGCTTCCCTATTTTGGCAGCCCAACATTGGAACGCCCTCCCTCTCAACATTAGGACAGACCAATCCTACTACAGCCTCCGGCGAAACACCCTCACCTGGTTGTGGTCCAATGATCCCCATGACTAACCCTGCCATCTCACCCGCCCATGCCTTTGCTCAAACCTGAATGCTATGCACAGCATTAAATATGTAAATATGTAAGTGCAACCGAATTGTCTCTATGTACAGCACTAAATATGTAAATATGTAAGCAATTTATTAACTACAGGTATATATGCACATTCCACGCAATGTAATGCTATGCCTCTCTTTCATGTGTGCCTTATCCGGCAACTAAGTTTTTATGTAATCCTACCTTCCTGCTCTCTGTTACGTCCTGTTACCTCTGGGTTTTGCGCGCCATACTAAATAAATAAACAAACAAACAAACAAACAAATATGGAAGTTTTTTCATTGCGAGCAATCACTACTTACAGAGGATATTTGGGACAGAATGTGGACAGAATGTGTTTTAATGAATTTTGAATAAATGTATCAATGACTTTTGTGTGCAATGTGTGAAAATTGTTCTGTAAACTGTTGCACACAATAAAGAATAAAGAATAAATAATTGACGCTTAGGTCTTGACAAGCCCTATCGACATAGTGTAGCAGAGCAGGAAGGCACATCTTCAGGAGCTTTGAGGGTGGTGACATGTCACAACGAGCCAGACACAAATCAATCAAATAAATCACCCACACTTTACAATAATAAACATTAACACAGTTCTATAATGATAAAGAGTAAAGCTGCTAGAATTAAATTGAAAGAAACATGAAGCAAAACAACTAAAACATATACATTACCTTATCCTTATAAGGCTTGTATCACTTAAAACGTTGTTTCCTGTTAGATAAGTAGGCCTTTCACATCAGAAATAGTTAAGATTCTAGTTAGTACCTGTTGCACGTAGTTGGAAGCCGTGGAAGTCACAGAGCAAGTGTTGGAAAAGCCAACAACTAATTAAAAATGCAGAAATAACACTCTAGCTAGCTCACAATATGGTCCTGGAAAACTCTCAAAGGCTTCTGATGTGGATTCTCTGCAGAGCGGACTGGACTGGTTGGTCCTACCAGCCCAACGGTCGTTGCACCAATGAGAGTCTTATGTGGATCAATGCAGAAAGGCAGGTGTTAGCCAGGGCTTGGCTGGAGGCAATGCTGGTTGTCTTCAGTGGACGAATCCACTTTGTAGGAGTAGTGGTGTCAAACACCAGTTTGGGGAATGACTGCTGAGCTCCTCCTTTTATCCCAGATCATCAACAGCAAGGATCTGCCAAGGACTGTCCACTCATGGACAACCACTACTTGCTCCACATATTCCCAGTAGCCAACATCCCTTGGCTGGAATGTGGATTGAGATAAAACAGTCCCAACCCTCACATCTGCATTGGAGGCACACACCACTACTTTGCTTTGGAAAATCAAGTCTGAGCTCAGGAAGAAGGAGAACAAACAGGCTGACCAAGGGACAGCGGTAAAACACGTGTGGCAGTGCCATTTTAAGCACATGGTGCTTAAAATGTCATTATGCTGTTCACGATAAAAGTGCATGTGATAAAAATGAAAAACACACTAGAAATATATATGCTGCTACCAGCCTGTCCTGAACAAATCAACATTTAAAATAAAAAGAGTTTCAAAAGAACATCAAGATATACAACATACCACTGCAGCACTTCACTGTAATTCGATGTGTGCTACTGTAAATCTAAAAAAAAGGCACGGGTTTGCCTTGCACTCGGAACCACATGCTGTCAAAAGAGATGAGCAAAGTAAGGATAGGTAAGGAAATAGACCTTACTTACCTTCAAACACCAGGAGAGTGGTAAAGGCATAGCAAAATATTAGGGTGTTCAATTGATATCAATGGAAGTAAAGCTTTAGGAAGAGAATTGTTCCTAAGCTATGTACTGTATGTAATGTAACTTGTAAAGTGCAGCCCAGAGAAAGTCCAAACAACCAAAAAGTAGAAACCCCAAACATCAACAATTAATTTCGAAAGGGAATATGGTCTGGACTATGGTCTGGAATAGCCCGAATTACAAGGGGCAACAATTACCACAAAGAAGGGCCCCCAGCCATAAGGCTCTGCCACCAACCGTGGATTTACGCAAACAGGGAACCAGCAGCAGATAAAGATTGACACAGCGTAAACTCACAGAGGGAGTATATCTTCTAATCTTCGGACAGAGAAAGGAGGCTCTGCCACCGTGAAAGGTCCAATGGACCATGCACACAGCTTTAAACTTTACACAGGCATCTATAGGGAACCATTAGAGTTTCCTAAGAACCATAGACATCTGAGTGAATTTAGGGAGCCCCGTGGCCGGCTGGCTGCATCATTCTGAACCACCTGCTATTGCTGAACTAGGGTCTTTGGTTGTGCCAGCGTAGTGGCATTGTAATAATCTAAAGTCCCCTTTACTGTGGTGGAAACCAAAGTTCTGTGTAAATGAGCCGGGATGAAAGACATAATTCTCCTCAGCAATTTAAACTTAAAGTGGACAGCAATACATCTGGCTTTCTACTTGAGGCTCATACGAAAGAGAGGAGGCCATTTTGATGCCTATATTTTTCACAATCTTAACTGGCAGTGTGAAAGGGCCCGAGGTCGCATGCCAGAAATCTGCAGACCAGTAGAGTCAGCACCAAGAAAAATAACATCAGTTTTTTTTTTTGGCATTCAGCTTGAGTCAGTTAATTTGCATCCAGACTCCAATGTGAGAAAAGCAATTCCCAAGATGACTAGTCACAAGGTCCTGATCTGTATCATCCGCAAAACAAGTTGGGTACCATCCGCATTGCAGTAGAAACGACAGCCATGTGCATGGATTAGTTTAGCCAACAGTAGAATGCAAATGTTAAACAATAAAGGGGAAATAGCTGATCCCTTTGGAATCCAGCAGGAAAGGGGCTGATGAAAATGGATGAAAAGAGACAGACAGTGTACGGTCTGTCAGAAATTAAATGGAACCAGTCAAAGACAGTTGCATCAATTCTAACCTCTTACAGGTGTCGACACAAAATGATGTGATACGGTGCGTAAAAAGCTGCACAGAGATCTAACAAAATAATGATGCCTACTCTTGCCTGATCTAAAGTGAGCATCCAATCGTTGATTACGGAGAGGAATAATGATTTTGTACCATTAAATGGACAGAAACCAGATTGAAATGGGTCCAGAATAGAATTATACACAAGAAGGTCTCTCAACTGGGGCATCACAGTGGCTTCCAAAATCTTCATCAAAAACTGCAAGAGAAAACTTGGATGAACATTTGCCAAAATGACAGGGTCTACGGAGGCCCTTTTTTTGTTTTGAGGGAACAACAGCATGTTTGAGAAATGCTGGGGTGAAGCCGGTCTGAAGGGAATGATTGACTACTCTGGTGAGAGGATTTGCAAGCATGGGACCAATAGGCTTCAACACCTGAATAGGGATAGGGTCAAGAGGAGAAGCAGATCTGAGAGTATTAACAATCTGGCAAACTTGACCATCCTCCAACATAAGGAAGATAACAAAAATACTCTCAGATCTCAGTAGGGAAGGCAAAACAGATAAGACAAGGTCCACTGTAGAATCCAATATATCAGAAAAGATCTCAACATTCTTCTGTATAAAAAAATGAGCAAGTGTGTCACAAAGGACCTGAGAGCAAAGCTGGGACAGCTCCCAAATTACTGAGAACAGTTCCTTCCGTTGGCTTTGAGCTGTGCCAGTACATTGGGCAAAGTAGGCCATTTGAGCTTCCTTAATGGCCTGATGATAATTAACCCACCAATGCCTGTTTATCAGTGACCAGGTATGCTGAATGCCACGTTTGCTCGGCACGCTATACAAAAGCCTAAGGGAGCATAACTACTCTGTATACCAAGAAGAGGAAAACATCTGTGGTTTCTTGTGCTACCTCATCAGGGTTACTCCACAAGATTGAAAGCAGAATACAATGCTGATGACTGGTCAGTATGCAACATAGCAATGCCAGCATCATAATGGTTAATGACCCGGGCAGCCAAAGTAGCTGAGTCCACCCTACTCACTGTCTCCAGAGCTCTAGTTCTCTCTAGGCTGGACTATTGCAACAGCCTCTTTCTAAATCTAAATCTACCTTCAACCACTCTCTGTCTTCTACAGCTCATTCAGAACAGGAGTGCGAGACTTGTCCTTGGCCTCAAGCCCTGGGATCTTATTTCGCTAGCCCTGAAATCTCTTCATTAGATCCCAGTGGCTGCAAGGATTAAATTCAAGACCCTTTCTGGGGTCTGGGTCCACAATACCTCCAATTCTCCAACTCTCCCTCCGTAAATACATTCCAACATCTGCCCCAGCGTGTTTCATGGAAAAGTGCCTGATGCTCAAAGAGTTGGAGGTGGAGGAGCGAAGGGCTCGAGTAGGAAGACATTTCAGTAGAGAAAGCTAGAGATATTTTGGTTCCAGGCCCCTGAAGGCCTTGTGAACAATGCAAAGGGTCTTGAATTTGATCCTTGCATCTACTGGGAGCCAATGGAGGGAATTCAATGCTAGAGACATACGATCCCCGGGCTTGAGGACAAGTCTTGCAGTCTTGTTCTGGATGATTTGCATAGGAGGGAGAGTAGAGGCAGGCAGATTTAAAAAGAGGCTGTTACAGTAGTCAAGCCTAGAGAGAACCAGAGCTCTAGAAACAATAAGCTTTTGGGGGAAGGAGAGGAGAGGGAGAATACCTCTGAGTTGGTGCAGTTGGTAGTTTGACTTCTTAGAGATGTCAGAGATGTGAGGAGACAAGGAGAGTGTGGAGTTGAAGACAACCCAAGGTTCTTAGCCTTGCAGGTGGGATCAGTAGGAGGTCTGCCTCTACTCTCCGCCCTCTTCAACTTATCCAGAACAGGACTGCAAGACTTGTCCTTGGCCTGAAGCCCAGGGATCGTGTCTCTCCAGGACTGAAATCTCTGCACTGGCTCCCAGTGGCTGCGAAGATTAAATTCAGAACCCTCTGCATTGTCCACAAGGCCTTCTGGGGCCAGGGTCCGCAATACCTTCAACGCTCTCTTCCCAAATATCTTGCCTCTCGAGCTCTTCGCTCATCTGCCTCCAACTCCTTCAGGGTCAGTCGCTTCTCCAAGCAACGAGTTGGTGGTAGAACTTTCTCTTTGGCAGGGGCCTCCCTCTGGAACAGCCTTCCTACCTCCTTGAAACTTGAGGAGAACCATCTCCGGTTCTGGAAGCACCTCAAAACCGCTCTTACCTTGCACTTGCCACCATCTGTTGGCCGTTTTATTATTTTATTATTTTACTATCCCATGTACTGCACTTCCCCCCACGCACTTTTCCCTTTGCACCTTCCCATGCACTTGCACGATCTTAATGACGCCTGGCCTAGTAAGATCGTTGTCTGTCTTCCCCTGTTCTCCCTCCCTTGCCTCGTTGTGCCTCGAAACACTTGTGTATAGGTGCGTTATAAATGCCATATCATATCATATCATATCATATGGAGACAGCCAACTGGTTCAGTGTGAAGATTAAGCTGGGAGATGGGCATCTTTTCCAGGAGGTTGCCCTGGAAAGGAGTGATGGAGATTGGGTGGTAATTAGCAGCAGGGGAGGGGTTGGCTGAGGGCTTCTTGAGAAGAGGGTGTACAGGGAGTGCTTCAGGGGGAAGGTACAGCTGGGGATAGAGTGGTTGCAGAAGTCAGCCAAGGATGGGGTGAGGTTGTCAATGTGGTCCTTGATGGTTTTGGAAGAACAGGGAATAACCTGTTTAGATGAGGTTTTCATAGATCAGACTTGTCTAGAAACCTCATCGGCGAGAAAAGAGGAAAGGCAGAGAAGGGAGGGGGATGGCCACAGGGGGGCCAGAGGGAGATGAGAGCAAGGGGGAGAAGTAGGGGAAGCCGAGAGGGTGGACAGCATTTCCTGAGTTTTAGAGATGAAGTGAGAGGCCAGGGCTGTACAGGAGACCTGGGAGGGGACAGGAGAGAAAGAGACTACGGCAGGATTGGCCAGTTCCTTGCAGAATTTAAAGAGTTTGGCTGAGTTGTTAGATGCCGCAGAAATACGTTCTTGGGTGTGAGCTCTCTTCTTAGTGAAGACAGAGAGTCGGTATTGCCTTTAGACCAGGCAACAGTCCAGTTTTTTAGAGGATGTACAAGATGCCAACCATGACCTCTCCACCACCCTACATTTGTGTTTGAGGGTGACGAGGTATGAGTCATACCAGGAGTTGCACTTGATTTTAGGCTTCATGATTATCCTCATAAAAGGGGCAAGTAAATCAAGAGTATCAGAGATAGCAGGGTGGAGCATGGTAAGGGCTATGCCAGGGTGTGTGTCAGACAGAGGTTCAGGAGGGAGAGAGAAGATGTGATGAAAGCCTCAGCTGACATACACTTTATGGGTCGAATGACTGAGAAGGTGTGTGGTATGTGGGGTGTAGGCTTGGCCTGAGGGGAGAGAGAGAGAGAGAGAGAGAGAGAGAGAGGAGAGGAGAGGAGAGGAGAGGAGAGGAGAGGAGAGGAGAAAGTTGTCCCTTCAGGAGAGAGGAGTGGTGAGAGAGTTGGAGAGGGACAGGTCTGAGGAGATCAGAACTTCAAGATGGTGCCCTGCAGACTGGGTCGGGCCATAAGGAAGAATATAGAGAGAGAGAGTCACAAAGGTCGCGAAGAGTCCTGTGGCAGGACAGAAAGCATCCAGGTGAATGTTGAAGGCTCCAAGGAGGAGAAGTTGAGTGTTTGAGGTCAGGAGGGAGGAAAAGATGTCCGCCACCTCAGAGAAGAAGGAGGTGATCAGGCCAGGTTGCTGGTAGACAGTAGCCACTGTGAGAGAGTTTCCAGGAGAGAGAGAGAGCTTTCAGACCAGGCATTCAAATTAGTAATATGCCTTCATAGGAATGATAGAGGCAGGGATCCACTCAAGATAAATCAAGGCTAGACCCCCATCAGAACGGTTGGATCTGAGCATAGAGAGGATCTTGTAGCCATCCGGAAGGAGAGTGTCAAAGCACGTGATAGAGCTGGCCATGAACCATGCCTCCGTAAGACCTCAAGTTCTCAGTAAGACTTCAAGACCTCAGTAAGACATCAAGGTCGAGCTCTTCCAGGAGACGGCAGATGCCAGAGGAGTGTTTGACAGCTGAGCGAGAATTAAGAGTGGCGAGGTGGAGAAGGTTTCCATCATTGAAAGACTTCCGGGCAGGGGCACAAATCACAGGTACTCCCTGCGGAGGTGTAGAAGGAGCCTGAGGAAGGACAGCTGAGGTAGGAGGAGAGGGCAAGGTAGCCAAGTAGAAGGAAGAGGGCACCAAAGTGGTGGCAGAGGGAGGAGGCAAGGGAGGTGAATAATAATTTAATTTACCGTTTATATAGCGCTACAAACCCTCGGGTATCTGAACGCTGCTTATACCCACGGTGTGTGGTGCTCATTTATCGACCTCAGAAGGATGAAAGGCTGAGTTTGTCCCTGCCAGGATTCAAACCTGTGTTAGCAGGCTCTGCACGAATGTCAAAGCGAGCGCTCTACTCGCTGTGCCACTTGACCGGCTTGAAGGTAGGTAGAAGGTAGAGAAGGTAGAGAAGGGGCAGTAGGAGAGGAAAGGAAATTGATATGGTGCAGGAAGCATCAATCAAAGAGGAGGAGGTTGGCCTGAGTGTCTTGGACCAAGACAGTGCCCTTGAGTTAAACATTGAGGATGACCTTAGAGGAGAGGAAGGAAGCCAAGAGGGCCTCCCACCGGATGCCACCATTAATGGGAGAGGAAGAGCACAGAGAGAGCACAGAGGCCATATGAGGAGTCCATAGGTCTGGCGAAAGGACAACAAAGAGGATATCGGTGAGTGTTTGTCTAGTGTAAGCACTGGTGTAGGTATCAGCTACAGGGAAACATGGGTTTGAGACCAGGATGTCCTTTTTGAACTTCTTCCTACCAGACTTTGTTGAGTTGGAAAAGATAGGAGAAACGGAAAGCACCATATGAGATGTGGAAGAGGGGGAAGAGGAGAGAGGGTGGGTGGGCAAAGAAGGAAGAACAGAAGGGGGCGGGACCACTGGGGGAGAACACAGGGGGAGGTGCAAGCAGAAGAGATGGGGCAATACAGGAACAGCAAGAAAGAGGAAAACACAGTACAGTCACTGGGCACACCTAAATACAAAATCAGCATGGCAGATGGAAACACAGTACAGTCACTGGGCACAGCTAAATTCACATTTAGCAGGGCAGATGAAAACACAGTACAGCCACATGACTGAGAAGAAGAACACACAGATCTAGGAGTAAGACAGGGACCAGAAATAGGCAGAGTAAAAGGAATAGTGTGATGATGTGACCACACAACCAGATGTAAAGCGTGGATGGTAACATTATCGGGCTCCACAAAATCAAGTTTAAAGTATGACCATGGTGATGAGCATAGCCTACTAGAGAAAAGTCAAAAAATAAAAGTCTCCCAAAAGGACCAGGTTAGAGTATTTTAGTCATATGACCGAGAAGAAATCAACAGAAAAGCTAGAATCATAGTGCGTAGGCGAAAGCCGATAAGAAAATAAAGAGAGATGGTAGGTGAAAAAGACTACGTACCAAAATATATTCCAATTGTATCGCACACGTGAGTAGCCTGTGTGGTGGCAGTATCAGTTGAGGAAGATGAGGTAGAGGAAGATAGCCTACTACGTTTTCAGAAAGGAACAGCCTGTGGTAGCTGCACAACTGCAGCATCATATCAACACCAACAATCTCCTCCAGAGCTACCAATCCAGGTTTAGACCCTGATGAAGCACAGGGGCAGCAACCATACAAGCGGTCGGCGATGCCCTCAACATCCTTGACGATATACCACCAGGCACTCACCGACAACCTGCATAGGCACATGGGGATCAGCAACATTGTCCTATGCTGGTTCTAGTTCTACCTTGCCAACAGCAGTTTGTTCAGATGGACTCCTCTAGATCACCAATGAAATCAACAGTCACATGTGGAATCCTGCAGAGTTCCATCCTCTCCTCAGTGATCTTCAATCTTAAAATGGAGCCGCTCAGAGCCCTCCTAGTCACACACAACATCCAAATCCACCAATTAGCTGATGACACACAATACCTCAAGATCAACTCCATCATGGACATCCACAGGCTCAAAACCTGTCTCTTGTTGATCCAGTCTTGAATGTCCAGTGCATACTACACAGCTTGGTATCCCTCCCTCCTGTGGAAAATCAAGCCCTTCCTCCCTACGGACAGCTTTAGATCCACCATTCATGTCTGGTCCTATGCCAACTGGATGGGACAATGCGCTCCTCGATGGCCTCCGATCGACCTACATTGTGCCCCTGAGAAATGTACTACACATGGCGGCACACCTCACATGGGTCTAAGAAGATACAACTACATCACCCTGGCCCTCATCAACCATCAGTGGCTCACACTGCACTCACAAATTACCTGCAAGTCTTTCTGCATCATCTATAGGGCAGTCACCCTCAAGTCACACAACTACCCCACAGAGAAATGCAGTATCTCAGGCTGACAGGGCACCCCCAGAAATCAGGACATGTGCAGAACTGAATCTGCTGCTGCAAAAAGGACCAGAAGACAAATTTTCTTGGCCTATGCCCCAAGACTATGAAAACTCCTCCCCATCAGCATCAGACTCACCCCCACACTCCTACAGTTCAGAAAAGTACTCAAGACCCACTTCTTCAAGGAGTCACTCTTCCTCAACACCTGGGCCATCACGTTGCCCTCACACCACCTGACTCACTAAACACTGTCTGGCACTCTCCTCCCTGCCACCCTGTATAGCTGTACCCCTCCTCTGTGTCCCTCTGTATCCTACGCCATGCTGTACATCTGTTCTGTTACCTCTGGAAAGCACTCTGTTATGCATCTGTATTGTCGTATACCTCTGTAAAGCACTCCATTGCTTCTCGAAGCTTTGTACGCAACCACAAAACATAATAACAGTAGTAATAATAATAATAATAATAATAATAATATTTTTTGCCAAGATAACAGATGGAAATCGCAGATGATCCAGACATGTGATCATTTGCTCCAGCGACTCTTCCTGAATTGGGACTATCATGTTGCTGTTCATATCTAAAAACAATGCGACATATGGTAAACTATTACAATTATATTGTTATTTTTTACAATATGTTTTCTCTATTTCCCAATGTCACAAATTTCCTATTGCCAGTTGTATTCATTTTTGCATTCATATTAATATATGGGATAAAACTACCCTACGGTATAGTATAATGATATTGCAAGTCACCAAAGAGTGTTGTGACCAAATAGAGGTACGAGGCCGAAGGCAGAGTTCTTTTTAAGGTCACAGATCTCAAGGTGACTTGCAACATCCTTTTTTATGCATGTTAGGGGTATTATATTCCTTCTAATGCATTGCCAATCAACACCGTCATTCCCTTTAATACCTTGGCCCTCATTACGACCTCGGCGGTAGCCATGCCGCTATTGGTGGCATGGCTGGCGCCGAAATCGCATCTGGGTCCGGGTCCGCGGAATGAGGAATTACCAGGTCATTCCGAGTTCGGAAGGCCTGGTAATTCCTCCCTCCAAGGACCCGGACCCGGTCCTTCCCCATTCCCATTCAGCTCCCATTGGGCTGAATGGGAATGGGGGAGGGAGCAAACAACGGGCCATTACGAGTTGGCCCATTGTTTGCTCCCTCTTCCCCTTGCGGGACCCGGTAAGCACGCCTGGTTTGACCAGGCGTTACTTACCGGGTCCCGCAAGGGGACCTCGTAATGAGGCGGTACGGGGTTAACGGCGCCGGCAACCCCCTAGCGCCAGGGACATAATGAGACCTTGTCTACTGCGTAATATAATATAATATAATATAATATAATATAATATAAGATATCTTCCATTTGCTGATCCATATAATCAATATAGAATCTGGATTTTCAAAAAAGATAAAAGGCAGCTCCTAATGTGTTGCAGAAAAATAGTTCAAGCAGTGTTATAAAATGTATGAAAACCTTGGTTAATTTTTTGCTTTAAAAAGACTAATAATATGCAGATCAGATTTGTAATCACATCTTTTAAACTTCAGCAGTGCACACATTGAACAGTCTACCATAAACAGTTCCTTTTCAATTAATGGTTATAATGTGACACAGAAAACGCTTCAAATAAATGCTCCAGTGACAGCTGGAATTCTGTCTGCTGGCTCAAGACGCATGCATTGTGTCATCACATCTGAAGTGTAATACTTGATTACAGAGTAGTTGTGAGCGTGCTTATTACAGGTCAGTTGTGATGTCACAGCTAGTCTGTAGTAAGAACATTATTTCCAGGCTTTTATACAGATATTGCAAGCTGGCATATATTGTGAATTGAGACATAAAAAAGAAAATAGTCTATTATACTGATGGGCTAACCTTTACTATTGTAGTCTATTGTACAATAAAAAAATTATAACAGCAGCGGAGGTCACTATTTAATGGAGGACACCATGGCTTTTGAGGAATATCCTCTAATCACGTTGTACTGTCTCATTAAATGATCATGCCCAGGGAGAAAAACGTCCATGACTGTCTATAACTGTTTCAGTATTCAGCAACAATGTGTAGCTCCACCAACATGAGAGTGAGGGGTCACGATTTTGACAAGAAAATTAACTGTGCAACATGAACAACTAACTGCTAATCTAACTGCTAATCTTGTACAATATGTTAATGTGCCATCATATTTTATGGCAATGTTTACTTCTGTATATTCTGTATATTATTCAGTGAAAAACACTTTGTTATTTATTTATTTATTTATTTATTTATTTATTTATTTATTTATTCATTTGTTACACGCCCAGACCCTGGGGTATCACAATGTGGTTACAGACATCTTAATAGTTGGTCATACAGACAAGACATGCATAAAATAACAGAAGGCAGGTTATACAGGTTAAGCACGATCAAAGTTACAGTTTTGTGCTAGAATAGGAGAGAACGTGTACTAGTATTGGTTGAGTAACAAGGTTTTCAGTTGCTTTTTGAAGCTGGAGAATGAGGTCTCTTTTTTGATGTGAATGGGGAGGGAGTTCCAGTGTTTGGGTGCTAGTACTTGGAAGCTGCTACCCCCTGCTCTAGTGTTGTTTTAGCGGGGAGACACTAGGAAGTGATTGTCGTTAGATCGTAGTATTCTAGTATTTTCTTTTTTCTGTACTACATTATTCAGGTAGATATGTGCTTTTTTGGTAAGGCATTTGTGTGCAAAACATAGGGTTTTAAAGATTATTCTGGCTTCAATGGGTAACAGTGTGCATTCTTCCTAGTCTGCAAAATGTGAGCAGACTTTTTTTTATCCCTAATGCTGCCCTAAGTACTTTGTTTTGCATGAGTTGCAGTTTGCTGAGGTGGTCTTTGAGATCCCTAGCAGTAGTACATTGCAATAATCCAACTTAGATAATACCAATGCTCTAGCTAATGTAAGGCAGTTGGTTGGGGTCAGGAATTGGCGGCTTAACGCTATCAGTTTGGATGTGTATGCGGTGGAAGAAGAGAGGATACTGATAACAGTCTGCGGTCAAGTGGCACAGCGTGTAGAGCGCTCGCTTTGACGTCCGTGCAGAGCTTGCGAACGCAGGTTCGAATCCCAGTAGGCCAAACTCAGCCTTTCATCCTTCCGAGGCTGATAAATGAGCACCACACACCATGGGTAATAATAAGCAGCGCTCAGATACCTGAGGGTTCGTAGCGCTATATAAATGCTAAATTATATTTTTGGTCATTGTGAGGTCAGCGTCTAGGTAGACACCTAGTGTTTTGACTTGCTTGAGTACTGGGATTGGTGAGCTGTCTATGTTGATATGGGTGTAGTCTGGGTGAAGTGCAGCTATTTTGGTTGGCAATCCCACAATGAGTATTTCAGTTTTCTCATCGTTGAGACAAAGGCAATGTAATGCCATCCAGTTTTGGATGACCGTGTATATTTTGCTAATGACCAGGGTGTCCTGATCATAGTTATCTGAGATGGGTATGAGGATCTGGGTGTCATCTGCAAAATTGGTATAGATGACACCCTTATCGTCAAGGGCAGCGAAGAGGAGCTTAGTGTATGCCTTATACAATGTAGGGGAGAGGCATGAACCCTGGGGAACTCCTATGCGAACTGGTATAGGATCAGCAGCTTCCTTGCCTATGGCCACTCTGGAAGTGTGTTCCACCAGGAAAGATTTCACCTACATTGTGGCATCACTGGAAAAGTTAAAATCATTGGCTAAAGAGGTGTGTTGAATTCCGGGTCCGGCCATAAATGACTCTGACACTCCAGTGAACTGTTAACTTATTTACATAAGTTCAGCTACATCAAATACAGTTCTTAGAGTCAGGTAAGTAAAAGGGGACATAGGACACCCACTGGCATCCTCTCTCAGGGCTTACATCCTTGCTACTGAGAAACCTGGAACACACTCATAGATAAACATTCTAAGCCCTGCATTCCATCTCAAGATTCTAGTCACTTGCACCAGATGCATGCAAAGTTAATAACAACACATCTTCCCCCTATAGAGACAACAACAACAGCAGTAAAATATGAGTGACAAGATCAATATTTCATCAAAAATTAGTCCAGTAAAGTCCCACCTGAAAAACAAAAGATTAAAGAAAGCCTTTTTCACAATAACCAAAAACAAGTTTAGACCTTGTCACCACTTCAAAAATCTATTAACATTAATATCCATCTGTGGAATAAAATTAAATGTCCACCTGAGGAGAGAACATATTAATCTACCTACATGGAACAGGTAATGATGAACACTGTTACCAACTGAATAACTCTAATGAAGAAATAATCAACACTCATAACACTAATATCTCATCTCACTCCCTTCACACCACATCCAACGCCCCATAAATGTCCAAAATTCAAGCCTACAGGGCCCATACTGATAATGTGATTGTGGGAAAAAGTAGGGTTAAAGAACCCGTTCCCAAAAACACGTGTTTTGACACTCATAAAACGTCACACGTGTGTCAAAGCAAAAACTAAATAGTGCACCAACTTTTAAGCTTTGAAGTCCACCTGTGGAGAGAACATATTAATCTACCTACATGGAAGAGCTAAACATTTTTTTTTTGCGTTAAACTCACAAACATCCATTTTGCTAAATGCATCCCTGATAAAGACCACGATTTATCACTGTGGCCAGCTTGCACTCCATTCTCAAAACTTACTGCTACGGCCTCTTGCACTCATGCTCAAAATGTCGATACTATAGACCTCTCAGGACAGCTAATTCCTATCTTAATCTAACGTAACTAAAATGCCAATTGCATGCTGACAAAACGTTTTATCTCCACGTGAAATTGTCACTTTTAAACTTTAAAGTCACCTCTGTGGAAGAAATCTTGTTAGACACAACATTCCTACCAGCAATCATTGGCAATCATTGTACTGAATATGCTGAACCCAGCAACCTCCACGTGGCAGGCCAATACCACCAAACCTCAAAACAGGGAGCCAGCCCCCAACCAAAATCAACCAACATCAAACCCACAACACTCCACCAGAAATCCACTTGCATGAACTTGCATAAAGATTATAGCACCTAGCCTAACACACCCACTGAGAATAAGTTCTAGTCACATTGGCGCTACTGATAACACACCAAACTAGACACCATTACCTCACACAACTTGACCTCACTACATGAGAGAACACCAATTGTACCCTATCACACACCCACTGAGATTAAGTCTCAGTCATGTTGGCACCATTGGTACCACACAACCTTGACACCAATTTGTCAAACAACTTGACTTAAGCCATGAAGAGAGCACATAAATTGTACCCTTTGATCCAACACAATGCTATGCTATCCACTCAGACTTGCACACTGTGCCCACAGGCAATTCTACTCCACAACACCCGGAACAACGAATTTACTATAAACATGGTTAACAGTAAAACAAAAACGCCAGATAAGAGTCCATAGTTTACACTTGCAGGGTTGATCTCAGAGTATATCTGAGGACATAAATGTTAGGTTAGGATACATAGTCACGCATATCTACTTTGAACATTGGATCATGCAGATCAAACAACAAACCAGCCAGACTCACACAAATGTCCGCACCCATGTCTTACCACATATGCCAAATACAAAGGCACCACATAACCAAGAACTACCTAGTTCACCACAAAACTGTGTACTACCACAGCCAGCTACTCAGGGACCACGTTCCACCAAATTTGTGTCACAGCACAACTAACTAAGGACCACTAGTCCCCAACCTTAGACAGTAGACATTGCAGCCCCTGCAAAACTCACAAGTATGAGTCCCGCACCATGCTCTACACCACAAACATACCAAAATGACGAATTCAGCATTAAAATGGTGTAAAATAACAATAAACATTGCATCACAATACCATACTTTAAGTCTGCATAGTCTTAATGGTAAGATCCTGTGGAGAAATGCATGGTTAAGTTACTCAAAAACATGTCTTGAACTTCTCTAGCGAATTTCACCCATAGAGCAATAGCATGACTAACCAAACTTGAAGTGTGGCCCAACCACAATGAACACTAGAACCTTGCACCAGATGGTGATAAACCATACATCACCCTCCTGGATGGTTCCTTGAGGTTCCCAAAACAGACATCCAACCACCAATTAAGAAAACATTAATAGGCCTCATCATCACAGATATGCATGATTGGATGTTAACTCCAAACATCAATCGTGCAACAACATTTCCATCAAAATTAAATTGTGCACCCCCTTTCCATGAAACGTATCCCTTTGCATCTGCAGCAAAAATCTTCAGGAACGGAAATCACTGCCCCAACTGTCATTCTTGTGGAAATGCAGTACCAATAAGGAACACAAGTCACTGACTTAAACTTTCCCCAATACCTTTGCTGGCTTCCTCCGCATTGCGAGCCACAACTGCTAGTGCTCCCCGGCATTCCTCCCTTCGGCTCCTTTTTTCCCTAACAAAACAGCATCATCTGGCCCAGCAACGTGCTTCACCTCGGCACGTATCATCAAAGAACAGAACCTAATCACATCCAGATGCCACGTCATGATGACTCGACACGTAACCTGGGTTCCTTTTTCTTTTCCTTTACAGATCCTCACTTCAATGTTCCAAAGAAGCAAACGCTGATACTAGTGACGCCTTTGTTCCGCTGTAGTCATCGCCATCACCTCCTGTATTCTGAATGACATCATCATTCAGGCGGAGACACCCATGAGAGCGGAGCTCCCTGCTCCAACAAACTTTTCTGGAACACAACCAACTCATAGCCGTGGACTTCTGCCAGTGCCTTCTGTAATCCAGCCACATAACAAAGGTACTTCCATTGCACCTTTCTCCCATTAACCGCCACAATGTTCATCTACGTAACTCCCTGACACAGCATTTTCTCATTTAAACTTTAACCAAAGTCACTTCAATTTTCAGATCCTCACAGCGCCTGTAGCGCTACACTGAGCTCCAATCCACTGCAACTCCTCACAGCTCCCTGTAGCGCTTCCTTGAGACTCCAGCCTCTGCCATTCCTAACCAATGGACCTCTTAACATTCCACTGGCACTTTTAAGCAGCTACCTTGGACCACCTGTCTAATTACTTTTACTCTGCAGCGCTGCTAGACAGCTTCTTGCAGCGCCTCACTGCACACTGCAGCACATCACATAGGGGATCACTTGCCCTTACTAAAGCACCTCTTCACTTCAGCAAAGCGCTATACTTCAGTAAAGTGCCTCTTCACACCTCTTCACATCTGCAACGCTCTTCACATTTGCAGCACCTCACTGTGCAATACAGCGCCTTGCTGCCTCTGCAGCACCCCTTATGCAGCGACTCTTCACTGCATCTTGCATCGCATCACCGCCCTTGCAGTATCACTTCACTGCCTCAAGCAGCCTCTGTTCACTGCCTCATGCAGCACCTCACTGCCTCTGTAGTACCTCTTCACTGCCTGTTGCAGAGCCTCACTGCCCTAACAGCACCTCTTCACTGCCTCAAGCAGTCCTCCTTCACTGCCTCATGCAGCACCTCACTGCCTCTGCAGCACTTCTTCACTGCCTGTTGCAGTGTTTCACTGCCTCTGCAGCACCTCATTGCACATAACAGCGCTTCACTGCCTCTGCAGCACCTCTTGACAGTCATGGCTGCTCTCTGTTTTTCCAGTGCCTTCACAGTGCCTCTGTCTGGGCCTTTCTTGCATCTCTGCCTCTGTAGCACATCTGTCTGGGCCACACTTGCCCTCACTGCACCTGCAGCGCCTCACAGACAACCAGCGCTCTTACCTGAGAGAGGATCACTTCTCTTAGGGCGGGGCGGTGGGTGTATCCCTTTGGTGCTGTCCCCCCAGCACAGCCAGCTTCATCCTCATCGCCAGTGTTGAATTCAGGGTCCGGCCATAAATGACTCTGACACTCCAGTGAACTGTTAACTTATTTACTTAAGTTCAGGTACATCAAATACAGTTCTTAGAGTCAGGTACATAAAAGGGGACATAGGCCACTCACCGGCATCCTCTCTCAGGGCTTACATCCTTGCAACTGAGAAACGTGGAACACACTCATAGATAAACATTCTAAGCCCTGCATTCCCTCTCAAGATTCTAGTCACTTGCACCAGATGCATGCAAAGTTAATCACAACAAGGTGCAGAGTTTATCATGGTCCAAGTTCCAAAGCTGCAGAGAGGTCTAACAGCAGGAGGATGCAGTGTTTGTCTGAATCTCTAACAGTGTCCAACTGGATTTTGAGTTCAAGGAGGGCTGTTTACGTACTATGGTTGGGTCTGAAGCCTGATTGTCTGTTTCCTAACCGTTGGTTCTGTTCAAGAGGATCTTGGATTTGTGTGTATGCTATTTTATCAATGAGTTTCAGTAGGAACGGAACCGTTGTTATTGGTCGGTAATTAGCAGGTACTGTGGGGTCCAATGTTGGTTTTGTGCGGAGTGTAGTAACCTACGCTTTTTTGATACTGGCTGGGACTGTATTAGAGTTAAAAGAAGAGTTGACAAAGTTGGTAATGATGGGGGTGAGGGTGCTTGCACAAGCTTTAAAAAATTTAGCTGGGTCACTATCGCCTTTGCAATTGGAGGCTTTAAGTTTGATGATAGTGTTGAGTACTATTTCTTGTGAAACTGGGCTGAAGTGGTAAGGAGTCTTGGGACAAATGAAAACGTGGTCTTTCTTCTTTTGCTCAGCACCCCCTTTATACGTAATGGGAACCTCCATCATTTACTGACTCCAATATATAATATAGTTTTGTTAGCAGGACCCACAGATCTTTACAGGCCCTGACTAATGCCTACACAACCTTTATGTATAATTTAGGTCTAAAAATGAACTCGGCAGTAATGGCCGTTGTGGGTAGAAAGCGGTCAGTGGCCATAAAACCGATGCTCTGTGCCGGAGAAATCATACCCCGTGTTAAAACCTTTGATTATCTGGGCATTAGTTTTTCAGAAGTATTGAATGGTTTGGCTCATGTGGCCAAACAATCAGCCAAAATGAGCCAGCAAATAGGGGGCATATTTCATTTTAAGGCTAGGTGCAAGGGGCAGCCTTTAGAAGTGATCATCAAGATTTATGGTGCCCTAACATTGGCTGCACTTTGTATGACGCCCCTATATGGGGCTACCAAAGGGCTGCGGAAATCCAAGTCAAAGAAAATAAATTTCTCAGACAGTTGCTGGGGTCTCCCGAACTCAGCAGCTTCTATCTCAATTCATAGAGAATTGGGATTGGAGTTTTGGGAGGACCTGTGGGCATTGGCTCCAATTTTATTTTGGCTCTGCTTGTGGGCCAATGAATTTGCAACTTTATGTCATTTTATTATTTGGTCTGTGGTGTGTAAAGCGGGGTGGAAAAAAAAACCCTTATTGGCTTATATTTTCAATGCCCTAGGGGAGGTTAATCTTAGTGCTCTTTTCCCACCTGCCCTACTTATCACCAAGATCGAGGGGTCTAGCTTCAAAAATGTGGTCAGAGCAGCAATAGCAAGGAAAAGAATATTATTGGAATGTGGTAATAAATATGATGAATTCCACTCTACGATCAGCAGGCCCTTTGGGATCCAACCATACCTAACTTGGAGCCCATATAAAAAAGATAGGTGGCTGATAACAAGGGCATGGTTTGATCTCCTCCTTTTGAAAGCGAATATAGCCAGATGGAAAGGAACCCCAGATATGGCCGGTTGTCCGGTATGTGGTTATAAGCAGGAGGATTTAGCTCATTTTCTGTTTTTTTGCCTGGGCTATGCAGGTATTCGCAGAGTTTCTCTGGTAGCAGCCCTAAGGAAATCTAAGATATGCCACCATAAAGCCGCACTTGTCTTCACAGCGTGGGCTTTGCTCACATTTTTAAAAAGAACAATGTATTTTAGGAAAATCTGTTGGGCTCCAGGGAGATGGAAACCAAGTATGAAAAAGCTATTACGGGAGGAATTATTATTCTGTATAAGGATCAATCTGTGTCCTTGTAAACAATGGATTTTATGAATTAGTGATCATGAATTAATTACTGTATTATCTTGTCTACCCCATTTTTAATATTGTTTTTAAAGGTTCTTAGAGATAATGTAAAAATTGTTTTTTGATTGTTGCTACATATTTTATGTTGTTTGATGGACTATGTGAATCTGAATAAACTTGTTTGACTGACTGATATAAATATGTATATATGTGTACATGTTGGCGCATGCCACAATCTATTCACTATAAAGCTAGCCTTTTAAGAAAATTTCATCTGCTTTTGTTTCTTCGCATGTATACACGTGTGAAATAGCTTGATCACCACACCCAACCAACTCTGCCTTCCCCCATCATACAAGATAACGCAGGAGGCATTGGCTTCCTCACATAGCACCTAAACTCTGAAACTCCCTACCCAACACACTCAGAGCTGAACCCTCCCTATCCTCTTTTCGCAAAATCCTTAAAACCACCCTGTTCAACTAGCCTCCTTAAATCACTTAAAAATACCCCATTATCAGCCTCCCCCACTCATTCTCCCCTCCACCCCGGCCACCCCACCCCAGGTATGCCACTGCTTTTGGAACATGTTATTAACTTCTCTCTTCATCCTCTGTAAGTCTGTAAGATTTATGCAACTACGATTCCCTGCAACCAGCAAGTATCTCTGTTACTAAGTTTCTCTGTTTTTGGTATAACCACAAATGTGTATGTTTGCACTGTAACATGCAAGTATCTCTGTAACAGCGCCATAATTAGCCACATGCTAATAAATAAATAAAATAAATGTCTGAAGCATAAGTTTCTTTTTCTTGATCCCAAGATGTCCTCAATCTTGATACTTTCTTGATGCCTTATAGACTAGTCTGTATTATTTTAGTTTCTACATCTCTTCTCTATCAGTCAGCATTACTCTGTTATGACGTCACTGGTGATGGTGTCATTACCATTCACCTTCGGCATTCATTTTCTATGCTTCTTCAGTGATTTCATTCAAACGCCCATCATATTTTCTCATATGCAGGTATGGTTTTCTCAATGGGAACCTTGCCTCTCAGAGTCTCCTAGGTATCAGTACTTTTACTGGAACTGCACATGTTTACAATTCTGGGACCGCACAGACAGGTGCTGCGGGCGAGATGGTTGAGGTGGGGGTACTTTGCTCCTTCTCTACACTCCCCCCTCTGGGCGATTCATTGACCACTCTTCCATCAATCTTCATCTCCAGACATCCTTTCCTGAAGAACTGTTTCTTTGGCACCCATTTCTTTATGACTCCCCTTAGGCATCCGGCCGTTTTCACATGCTCATCCTTGTTCCAATTCATGAGCATGCACTGTCCATTGGGACTGCAATAGATCCATCTTCCCACATACTTCTTATGGTTCTTAGGATACAGGATTTGTGTTCCCTCAGTTGCATGGATACTAGCCTTCACAAAGTCTCTGATCTCTTCATCTGTCAGATCTTTGGCTTTCCATCCTTCTTCAACAACCATCATGATTTTCATCCCTATGGCTTTCTTTGATGTCTTTCTGAATTGTGTGATTATTATCTTGATCACACAGAATCCTAGCAACACCCACACGATCCGGGTTCCAAGGAACTTAAACATGTCTGCCATCCATTGTTGAACCCAGAAAAAACATTGAACCAAACCAGCAGACATCAGCAATGTCTCCTACTTCTTCTGTCATCTGGACGTGTACTTTTGTCAACATCTGTATGGCCTCTGTCAAGGTGCAATTCTCATCATCGTGAGAAGGTATGAATTTTCAGCATGAATATCTGACGTTTGCACAAACACCTCCATCCATAGCTGAGATCATGTCCAAGACAAATCTGTTCTGAAGAGAGAGTCCACTTCCCTGAGAGCATTGAATCCCGTTATGGTTGTGTTAAACCTCTGTAGCAATTCCCATCTGGTTATTTGTAACCATTTTGTATTTGCTCCAACATGGATTCTTGGCATGAAGATCATCGTGAATATGGACTAAGTCTGGCTGAACAGTCTGTGTTCATATGGGATGGAATCAAAGACCTCTATCAATTTGGCAGATAAATTATTCTCCCTCTTTATTCATTTTATCAGCTTCACAGTTCTCATGTTGCGCAGGTGAGCATCTGCTTTCGGGAAACTGCCAATGTTCAAATCACTTTTAGGAATCACCAAAGCTGGAACATGAACATTGTGGAACATATGGAACCAGAGTGCATATTCCTCCCCAGTCTTCAGGCAATTTCCTATATGCTTTGGAGCTACAGGTCCAGTAGTGATCCATGATCACTGCTGTTCCAATTTTCATTCCTGGTACATCAAAAATTTGACCACAATTTTGATTTTTTCCAACTTTCCTTGTGCCGTTATTTTTTAAGCACAGCTTTGAACTTTCCAAAGGCACTATTGGCAAGGGTCCACCTTTATCTTCAACCCAAGTTAGTAGCTTTGCAAGTCTTGGCCATAATGGTTTGCATCCATTCTGCACAACCAATGACCACCCAGGCTCTGCAGATCACCACTCCTTCTTCCCACCTGTAGATAATACTGATCCCCAAATCTGCATCTGGCCTCTGTTCTTCCATCTATGAGTTTTTTCTGCAGATTCCCTGAAAACTCAAGTTTTCTGTTTGTTTCTCATCTAATTTCTGCTAATTTCACTCCAGATTTAACATATCTGATCACAATGTTCTTTGTCTGTATATTATTTCTTGTCTTTGAGTATTGAACATACTCATCTTCATCTGGATCTGTCCATTCTTTAGCCCATTTGAGATGGGCATCTCGACCCATGAATTGACCTCTTGTTCTGCAGAGTACTTCATGTGATAGACAATGTGCTGTCTGGGTGTCTATTGTAATAGCTATGAATATGTTGGACTTTCCAATATTTTAAGGCAGGAGTGCACATACAAAGCATTTCTCTTTTGATGTACTTCTTCCCACTTCTTTCATATGCTGGTACCAACGATTATTCCCCAAATGTGCTGTACTGTCCAGATAATCGTTTATCTCATGATGATTCTCCTTAATATGTCTTTTGGGCTTCATCTTTCTTTTATGATTCTCTATAACCCTGTCATTGAGTGTGTCAGCATGTGGTTTTCTTACTGGACGAATCATAGAAACATTCATCAGTGGACTAAATGTTTTTACATATGCTAACTGTGTAGGAGCAAGTTCTAGAAGACTTTGTCTATTTCAATGCCATTTCTTAGCAGCAGCATGAGAGGGCCATAGAGAGTCTTCTATAATCTCCATACATGACCTCTCTTTAACAGGTAACTTAGGCTTGTCTATCACAGCACTAGGTGCCTTAACATGTACCTTTATTGTAGGGAAAATAACCTTGGGTTTCGGCTGCCTAGTAGTCGCCAAGTTCGTATCCTTCCCTTGCATTGGAGGATACACAGGAATTTTTACCACATGTGTCTCAACATATATTGCAGTGCAAATTGTGAGCGAAAGCAATACCACTATGAATACTATACAAACATAGATTACACACATATGTTTTACACCATGAACTTTGTGCACAATGTGGACGTCTCTCATGGTCAGCCATGATGAAGTTGCTGTTAGTACTTGTTGTTATATGTTAATGGAAGTAAAAAAGAAAACCTTTAATGTAGCAACATCATGCAGTACTTATGCAATATTTTAATCTTCTCAATGAGTTCTTCAAAAAATTGGCTGATCTCAGAATGATTAACAAGGTTCCTGATGTATAGACAAGAATCGTCTTATCTCCAGATGAAATTTGGATACCTATTCAACAAGAAATAGAAGATTACAGCAAGCAGGCTCTGTATCTCCTCCTCAGAAAGTCTCATTCACTATGCCCTTAGTTTATTTCAATTTTCTCAGATCAGTCCAATAACATACACCAGGTCCCAGTCGAAGCATGGAATCTGTCTTAGATCAGATGACATGAGGAATTATTTTACAACGTGAAGCAAAAGGTCCTTGATTGGCGAACCTCTTTGATTTTTTCTCCTCTCCACCAATTATCAATCAGTCCTCAGGGTTCTCTAAGAATACTCATTTACTTGATGTATAATGGTTCTCAATATTCGATTGAGCTCTGTATTATTTCTCGGATCACGTAGGAATGTTCTAACATCTGTTTGTCTTCCTACAAGATCTGGGCATTCTTCGATCAAGTAGTAAAAGATGAGACTAACCAGTCTATGTGCATTATCCAGTAACAGGGGCATCTTTATTTTCCCCACTGTATTTGGGAAGCTGAAGAATTTGTTCAGTGATGACTATACACAATCTCACCACTGGGCTATTCTTAGGATCTTGCAGGAAAATAGGAATGCTAGTAGTTCTCCCCACAATCGTAGGGTATGCGCGCAACACGAACTCAAGAAATGCAAGAATGACCTGTGAAACTTTGTCGTTGGGCATCACCATAGGTATTTCTAAAGTCAGTAAGAAAGGAATCAGGATACTGCTCTTTTCCAATTGTCAAAAAAGAATTCCAAATATGGCATACTCTTCTGTTTACTCAAGGCTTTATGCATGCCCTAGTTCAATGTGAACAAGCTCGTGTGGCTCCAGAACCAAAAATGTTCTTTCACCCCCTTTCAATGATTTAATGGAGTATCGTTGAAACGAGCCACAGTTCAAATGAACACTTTGTCTTTACTCAACCGCTTCTGCATCCTTCTTCCTCGTCATATACCTAGTCTGTACGTGCTGTGGTTCTTCCCTGATGCTTGCCTCATATTTTTGCTTCTGATGCTTGCTTCTGATAGTTGCTTCTGATGCTTGCTTCTGATGCTTGCCTCCGACACTTGCTTCTGATAGGGTGTGGGTGTTGTGCATTATCCAGCCTGGATCTTTTCATTTGTCAAGAATGTCTAAGCATGTCTGCATTACCCCGTGACTGCAGATGGTGTAATGTCTTTCACTTTAAAGGGGCTACTGGAATTAACGTGAAATGAACGTGCCACCTTTCCTTTTGATAAGTCTATGAACCTTAAGACCTGATTTTCGGGAAGAAATTCAGAAACACAAAGCTTCTTGGGGAGGCGACCCCCTCTGAACACCCCTGAAACTCTTCAGACTCCCTCACTACTCATGGCCACTTGTGCTAATTTGTGGAAACATTTAGCACCCACTACTGAAAACATTCACCTACCACCAAGGGCTTGCTTACCTAAGAATAATTTAGAACTGTTAGTGCCCCTTCAGGAATACTCCCCTGTCCTCCCCCTCCCCCCGGGACCAAGAACATTCCAAAAATCACCTTTTTGAAAAACAGTACAATGCTATAATAATCTTGTAAAAGGACGGAGACATCACTATCAAACATTTTGAAAAGGGGTGAGTAGTGGTTATCATGGATACAGAATATTATTGAAAGGAAACCAATAATCAATAAGACAATAATTCAACGTACAAGATAATGTCGGGTGATCTAACAAACAAATATACAAATATAAAATGATCAGTTGTTAATAATGCATACCAAAGGTTATTTGGAAAGTACCTAAAAAAACAATGCGGTACACAGTGCCAAAAAAAAACATAACATTTATTGAGAGCACCAGAGAGAACAATCTTCTCTGGATGGTTTAGCATATAACAACAATTTTCTATGTTTGTGGATTATTAGACTCAGCCACTGCTCAGTAAAACACCAACCTACATCAAATATAAAACAGTCATAATTAACAAAACAAAAACCTTTGCGAATGTACCTCAAAATGTATACCATACCACACGATTAATCAACTGAGACAATCAAAACATGTCATAGGAACAAGAAAACATGAGATTGAACAATTTCAAAATAATTTTGAAATTTAACAAATTTATATTTCAATTAACTTGTTTCCAATAACACAAATTCAGCCATGGGCTCGAACTTAGCCCTGATCGTGTCTAACTCAGTCATTAACACATTTAAACCTGAGCACAATCCTAAAAGTTTAATGTTCTATGAAAAGTGAGGTTCCAGTATTGATTAATTGATGGTATTTGTTTGGGCTGGCACGGCTACAAAATAATAATTAAAAATCATTCGGGAACACACGATACCATCAACTTGAATATAACCATAAGTGATGCAACAATAATGTTCTACAATAGTGAGACGAAAGTTAAACAATATAAAATCATACTTGACAGAAATTCGACTGCTTAATTTATTAACTTGCTCTCATGTTTTGAGAATGAGGATAATTATTTGTGAAAATAAAACTTATAAACAGAAAAGTATGGTCAAGAACGAAGAGACCTGCTTATTGCTCAACAAAAAGGAATGTGATAGCAACTTTAAAGAGGACTGACATATTGGTTAAACAACCAATATAAAAATTAGACTCATGTTCAGGCATAAACTTTATACAGTGGAAACTTCAAGAAAATTAAGGTCAGCATTGTCCTATGTTTCAAACTGATCATGAGATTAACCCTGACAGCTGTCAAAAACAAATGTAAAAAAAGATAATTCCGAATCATCAGGAGCACAGTACATTGCCACTGCTGTTGACTCTTGACCACATATTAATGTATTTATTTATTTGTTTTATCTATTTATTGTTCACTTGTTAGGCGCTTATACAGGAAGGAAATACTGTTTCAAAGCGCCCACGGGGCTACCGGTAGAGGACAGGGGATGATAGACAATGTCATTACAAGAATGTCAAAAAATGTATACAACAATATAAGAAGGGACAACGGGGAGGGGAAGACAAACCTACTATGCCTTGTAATTGTTCTGCACGTGCACCTGTAGAGGGGAGAGAGGTATGGGATAGGTGCTGTGGTGCTCATGGAGAGCAGCAGGTGAAGTGCTATGAAGAAGGTAAGTGCAACCTTCAGTGGTAGCGGGTGAGCCGATGCATTCCGGAATTAAGTTATTAGGCCTATCTTTCATAGCATGGTTTCTTAAAAAGAGACGCACAGAAGATGTCTTCAGGCTGTACATAAATAAGTGTCAGCCTTTCCAGGGAGTACTGGTGCCAAATGAAATTAAATCTTCTTATGTGTGAAACATAAACCTCGACAGCAAACATGATTTGATCATGGTTACTCCTGCTTTGGAAGTGTATGCACTATGAGCCTTTTTAAACATGTTTAAGGTTTGTGTAATAGCCAAAATACACAATAAAGTTAAAAGAAGAAAACTAACTTTGTCTATTTAGGCGCAGGAAGCCTCCTGTCCTACTGCCAATTTTGGACATGTACACTGATAATGCAATCAAGAGCTGTACAATGCTAAACTTTTGCAAGATGTGGACAACATTCTCAATAGCAAAGTAAGATTCCCCAAGCACAACAAAAACATGCATGCACTATCACCCCTAACCTAGCAGCATAGTCATAGACATGTCATAGACATGCAGCATGTCATAGAACATCTAGAGTGAAGAATGGCGAGAGAACAGGATCATTGGGAGTGGTAATACAAACTGGGGTATTTTCAAACATTAGCCTGCTCATTTACAAACATGTGGGAGCCTCTATACAGACAGTGGTCATGGCTCAATTACCTGTTAAAGGAAATGTTCCCCACTCAGGAGGGTCTGCAGCCATGTTTTAGTTCACTGTACCTTTCAAAGAGGAGTAATATCCATCAGAGTGGAAGTTATTTGTTCATTCATAGCCAAAAGGCTGCCACATTTGTATGTTAGCCTGTCCATATGAATAATAGTAGCATTAATTGATTCTGCCCATAAGTTGAAAAAACTACTTTTAATATGTCCCTTTGGCTTTGGTAGTCGAGATGAAATGCCACTGGGAGTGGTACAGGTCATTTCCCCAATAGTCACAATGAATGCCATAGGTTGGCCCCGATAAAACGCCCAGTACTATTTTACTTTTGTTAGTTTCCTCTTTCGATTGATTACTGTGAGAACGTGAGGAGCATTAACAAAATCAGCGAGGGGTGTGTGGGCCTTTGCAACGGCATCTCAGACACTAATATAAGCTACGGAGACAGCTACATGGCAGGTGGTCGTTTGCATTCGAAAAAATAAAATTACAAAAATAAACAGAGCTCGAGCGTAGAGGTTCAAACCCAGTTGCTCTGGTTGCTCTCTTTTAGCACATCCTTGTGTTTACAACTCATCAAAATTATAGCAGCTAAAGCAAAATCTTTAAATGGTGATACATCCTTCGATTTGTCTTGTGTGCAGTGAAAATGAAATCCCCCCCCCCCAAAAAAACAAACACAGGTTATCATGCCATGTACTTTCTAGAGAGGGAAGCCTGCTACCTTTTTTTGTATTTGTGTAAGGAACTTGGAGTTGGTCACCCTAAGTTACCTGGGCGTACCCAGACGTAGACCCCTTGCTCACCATGCTCAGAGAGGCAGAGCTCTACCTCACTGTTGAGGCCCAACAAGGCTGAAACACGTGTCTGGGGTTGCTGCTGGTATCTTGTTCAAATGAGGTTTTGCCTGGAATTAAGGTGCTAGACTGCCCTTGTGGGCGGGATAAAGACTGATATGCAAATGGATATTTCTCCTTTGTGAAAAGTACAGTGAGCAAAAAGCGACGGCTGCAGACTCTCAAAGTGGGAAAAAACACAGAACAGAATATAATGCCATGTTCTTTCTAGAGAGCAGCGCCTGCTACCTTTTTTTGAGTAAGTGACTTGGAGTTGGTCACCCTAAGTTACCTGGGAGAACCCAGACGTGAACCCCTTGCTCACTGTGCTCAGAGAGATACAGCTCCATCTCACTTATTAGGCCCAACAAGGCTGAAACACATGTCTGGGGATGCTGTTGGTATCTTGTTCAAAGGAGGTGTGCCTGGCATTTCAGTGCTAGACTGCCCTTGTGGGCGGGACAAAGACTGATATGCAAATGAATATTTCTCCTTTGTGAAAAGTACAGTGAGCAAAAAGCAATGGCTGCAGACACTCAAAGGGGGAAAAACAGAACAGGTTATCATGCCATGTTCTTTCTAGAGAGGGGTGTCTGCTACCTTTGTTTGTATTTTTGAAAGGAACTTGTGGTTGGTCACCCTAAAATACGTGAGGGAACCCAGACGTGGTGCCTTTGCTCACTGTGCTCCGAGAGGCACAGCTCCACCTCACTGATGAGGCCCAAGAAGGCTGAAACACGTGTCTGGGGATGCTGTTGGTATCTTGTTCAAAGGAGGTTTGCCTGGCATTTCGGTGCTAGACTGCCCTTGTGGGCGGGACAAAGACTGATATGCAAAGGGCTTTTTCTCCTACAGTGAGCTAAAAGCGATGGCTGCGGAATCTCAAAGTGGGAACCAACACAGAACAGTTCATCATGCCATGTTCTTTCTAGAGAAGGGCGCCTGCTACCGTTCTTTGCATAAAAATATGTATGTGAGCTTTATGTGCATATTTCGGTTTATGAGACTCAGATGTAAAATCAAAAATGCGAGTAAAAAAATATGAAAGTGGGTGGAGGATGGTGATTTCTCGTAATTCTTCATCGACTCGTGCTTATTTTGTTCGTAATTTCGGCCAGCCTTCTCATTAATGTACATTTTATTTTGTATCCATCATTTTACTTTGTACTCACTGAATATGTTTAGCAACAATATGACACATTTCATTCAAACCGTATGTATCAGTTGGAGGACATTTCACGCCATACGAGCTTACATTTAAAAATCAAGTGATGCAGCAGCAGAGAGGTGTGTACAGTCCTCTTTGCTACCAATGTTCTGATTATCAAGCTAATACAAACCATATCTAAATTTAAACACTTTGCAGTATGGCACAGTGCACCGGATCCCACCTTGCGGATGGCATTATGTGCCAAATCCAGAGGACAGCGGATACTGTGTGATCCTGGGTATGGCTGCAGCTTCCACACAGGCAGCACACTTTGCATTGACCATCACACCGTAGAGAGTGTGGTGAGGTGATGTTTAGCTTCTAAGGTGATGATGAAGAAAAAGAAATACATAGGTGGCTGGTGGTTTGCCAAAATGCATTGCATCTTATTTTTGGAAAAGGGCAAATAATATGCGGAAAGGATTTTTCAAATGACAATGGCATGCATTCCATGGGCAACATAAGTCCATGTAAGCAGGTGGCTTACCATTATTAAAAAAAAAATAATACAATAATTGCAAAACAGATGTCTAATAAAAAGGCTATGGTAATTGAATAAAGTGGTCTGATTGTAACAATCAAGGTTCCTCCTAAATATTGTATCATGCATAGGTACTGGTTAAAGGTACTGGAGTCTCAAAAAAAAAATATGCATCTTATGCTACAGCATTGTCTTGGAATCAACCATTTGGAACGGAAAGTTTCTCCATTCCGTGTTTTGCTATTTTATCGGAAAGAGCCATGTTGGGTGTTTTCTAATTTCAAAAGAGAGGTCGTAAAGTATTTAGGAATTATTAAAGTGAACCGCATTATGCACTGATTCTAATAAGGAAGTTACATGGCAGTGCAGTTATTGTGATATACATCTTCATGCAAATTCCCAGGTCATAAATTGAACCCCATAAAAAATTAATCTCAGTGAGAAATAAGAGCGTAAGCAAAGTTTAATTGGTGCAATGTCAATGATTTAGCAAGTGACTCTAAGAAATAGTGTGCAATTAGATGTGTGTCTGACATTGTTAACTTTGTTGGTTAGTATAAATATTCTGCAAAATACTGTATATCCCAAGACTGTGTATATTAGAACTGTATATGTTTGAAACATCCAGAAAAGATTCACAGAGTGAATAAGGAGCCATGAGATAGTCATGCAGCCCTATGTTATTTTTGTTATGGATATAATTAATGGGCATGCATAAAGCACTACATGTGACATTTGACAGAGTTTTGACTCTGAAAGATATCATGGGAGTGCCCTGCCTTGTCTGTGATTGCATGTATATTTTAAAGTGCCAATACACTAGTCTCTCTTCTACCTGTCCATGTCAGTGTTGGTGTATGAGCTCTTGTCCCAGTGACTGTGCACCTTTTTTCATGTTGTGTCTGTTTTCCTGTTGATGTGTCCAAGTATCCATACCTCATTATCCTAGTCTTTGAGTCAATTTCATGGGAGTGCCCTGCCTTGTCTGTGATTGCATATATACTTTTGAGTGCCAATAACATAGTCTCTCTTCTAGCTGACCATGTCTGTGTTGGTGTCTGGTTTCTTGTCTCAGTGACTGCACCTCTTTCTTAATGTTTTTTTCTATTTCCCTGTTGACGTGTGAGAGTGTCCATGTTTCATTGTCCTAGTCTTTGAGTCAATTTAGATGTCCTCAAACCTCTTAGTTTTCCAGTGTCGGTGGGATACGTTCTGCCGCCAGGCATCCATGCCCCCTCCTGATGTCCTTACTGAAATGTTTATTTTCAAATATGTGTGTGTCTATGTCAGTGTGATATTATGTGTGCCCCAGTTCTGCATGTCAGTTTGTCCTTTTTCCAAAGTCAGTGTCAGTATGGCAGAGTTGGTGGAGCCTTGTCTCTGTATCTCTGTCAGTCTCTGGTGACCTGTTGGCGTTCACACAGATGAGACACATTTTCTGTTACCCATTATCATATCTTTGTTTTCCATATCCCAGTGGCCATTTGTCTGTGCCACTTTATCAAAAGGCATAATCCCATATTCTAGTGTCTGTGTCAAGAGTGTTTCTGTATCTATATAGTAGAACTTTGTTTGGATAAGCATTGCAGGCAGAGAGGTGTCAATAAGTTGTCCTTTTCTAATCTATTGTTAGTCAAGATCTAGCAACCTGCATCAAACTCTGAGGTGTGTAGTGTGGTAGATAAGGAACAGTGGAACACATTCAGGCCGATTCATGGAATTAATGTGCGCTGAAATTTTCAGCGCAAGCGTGCGAAAGCGTGCGAATCGCAGTGCCAGTGCAAAAATCACAGCGAAACCCGCGCACAGCGATTCATGGAAGTACGTGTGCGTGGAAATCCCAGGATGTGCGCCAAATTTCTGTGTGGTGCACGCTGGTGCACATGTCTCCAAACAGCGTGCGCTAAGCGCACAGCGAAATCGCACATAGCGCGGTGCACACAACAAAAGTAGGAGGAACAGGGGGCGTGACACTCGGAATGGGGACCAACTCGTGAAAATGTGGGCGTCATGGGGGAAGTACAGGAGGCAAGTGCGCGGAACGCCCACACGCACGTTCAAAACACGTATTCATGGAATCGAACAGGGCTAAGGCGTGAGCCAAAGAAGACGCACTAATCAGGAAACACGTACGCCAACAGGAAGCAGGCGTACGTGGGCCCGCGCAGCATAAAAGTGCGCGCAAACAACAAACAAGCACAGACGCCAGGATGAATATACCGTTCCTAGCAGCAGTGGTCGTGGGATACCGCAGGAGGAGGAGGAGGATAGTCAGGCCAGAATTTTTACACCCAGAAACAGCCTTTTTGAGATGCCTGATTACCAGGTGTATGGGAGGTACAGGCTTCCACCTCACATAATGCTCGACCTGGTCAGTGAGTGGGAGGATGACCTCACATCACCCACCCTGTGCTCCCAAGCACTCAGTCCCCTGCATAAGGTCCCCAATGTACTGCACTTCTTGGCCACTGGATCATTTCAACAGACAACTGCTATAGTGGGGGGGTGTCACATGCCACGCAGTCACGCTGCCTACACCAGGTCTTGGCCATCATGACTGCACGCCCATCAGTCCGCAGGCACATATACCTGCCCAGAACACCTGCAGAAAGGCAGGCTGTCATCCAGGATTTTTATCGGGTGGCACACTTCCCCAAAGTGCTAGGTGCAATTGACTGCACCCATGTGGCTCTACGTCCCCCCAGGGCATCAGAGCACATCTATAGAAAACGCAAGCACTGGCATTCCATCAACGTACAGGTAGTATGTGATGCCAAGGGAATCATCACCTCAGTATATGCCAACTATCCAGGGTCCACCCACGACAGTTTCATTTACAGAATGCAACCCTAAACCGGGACCTAGAAGCTGGGCGGCATGGCGATACATGGCTGCTCGGTGAGTATAAATGCCACAGCACATGCATGCATGTCAGATACTGAGCAATGTCACAACCCCACTAATGATACCCATCACCACCTCCCCAGAGGACAGTGCCTACCCTCTGAGCACCCACATGATGACGCCAATTCAGAACTCCACCACGCCACCCGAGGTAAGATACAACACAGCCCACATTGCAACCTGGGGCATAGTGGAGCGCACATTTGGAGTGCTCAAGTCACGCTTTCGCTCCCTTGACCGTTCTGGCAGGCAGCTGTAATACTCTCCCCCAGTAGTGTGCAGGATCATAGTGGCAGCATGTGTCCTGCACACCGTTGCAACACGCCGGGGCCTGCCCGTGGACATGGTGGTGCCCCCACATCCCCAACCACATGCATGCCCGCTGCGCATGGGAGGGGAAAGTGCACGTTATGTGAGAGCAAACAAAGCAATCCCCAAAACATGACACAAGTGTCAAAGTACAGTGTCCTTAATGAAAACTGCCCACACACAATATGCTCCCAGTAATGTAGAACTAACAACACACATGACCAAATACTTACCAACAATACAATGCAGCTACACAACCTCTAACATAGCATAAACATGACAGTACTAAGTTAAAGAAGTGGTAGTCTTACAACCTGATCATGCCAGCACATCGGCCACTTCCAACTGTACAGTGCTGCTGCCACGCAAATGTCCAAGTGCACTGCTTACAACATGAACTCCATCTCCAAAGTAGACGGCCTTGTGAAGACATGAGGAATTAACCTGAAAATTAGGCGAAGGACATGGATGCACAAGCACATAGCAATACACCATGCAGTGTAAAATTCAACAACAATATCCAATAGGAATGTATACAAAGTATTGACTACAGACTGCCCACACAGCTCATGGGAGTCCTATGTCACCGTGTATGTCAATGTCACTTGGGCACACCCTTTGCAAGCAATGGAAACGGGAAGCAGGAGGGGTGTGTGTCTCACAAACCCAAGCATCTAACCCAAACTCAGGACAAGCCTGCATGTGCCCAGCCGGATACAGTGGATGCCCACGGGAGCCACACAAGGCAACACACTGCAAAAAATCAAAAACAAAATCAAAAATCAAAAATCAAAAATGGCCATGTGGGGGCAAGGGGGGGAGGCCACCCAGGAGATCCGAGGACAGGGTGCGGACCAACACCCACCTCTGTGGATATAGGAAAAAAAAATACACCTCCATGGGCTCATGGCCTGCATGGCTATGCCAATGTGAGAGAACTGCTGCTGTCGCTATCATCACCCTCTGCTGCTGCCACAGGAGGTGGTGCTGCCACAGGAGGTGGTGGTGCTATGGGAGGCAGCCCACGCAAAGCCCTGGTATGGTCCTCCATGGCAGCAAGCATGCAGGTGTGGAAGGTCTCGTTTTGGAGGATTATAGTGCGGAGATTCCCATGTAGCACCTGACGTGATGCATGGATAACCTCTCGAGTTGCCTGCATCTCAGCTGAGAGCGAACGTGTGAGCCGATCCAGCTGCTGTTCTGTCCTCAAGTTAGTGGAAGCCTCGAGGTCAACAAGAGTCTCCCTGAGGTGATGGAGTTCTACCCTCAGGGCTTCCCTGTGGCCCTGGGACTCTATTGATATCAATTGGCGTAGAGTCTCCAGTGCCGCCCATCTGTCCCTGTTGGACGCCAAAATGTCCTCCCTCTGTGATTGGCAAATGGAGTCTGTTGCCTGCTGTAGTAGCTCCATCTGCCTTTCAGGGGGGAAAATGGAAGTGGACACCCTCTCCATTGCTTGAGCCATCATCTCAACTGATGCTGCCTGTTGGGTTGCCATACCGTAAATGGATTATTCGGCAGGCACCACACCTGTTTGGGGCAAGGCGATCTGCGCCTTGCTGTGCCAGCACTGCCTGTGGCTGCAGGACTGCATTCCCCCTCTGATCTGCTGGCCTAGGAACAGGATCAGATGTTGTGGATTGTGACCCTGCATCTGTAACCGCCAAAGGCGGACTTACTAACACTGACATCCCCATAGAGGGTTCTACCGCTGGTACAGGTGGGTTGGACAGAACAGAATCCCTGCCAAAAACACTTACCTGCGACGCCACATAGGTCTCATCATCCGAATCAGCACCTGAATAGAGGTCTGCAGAGGTGCACCCAGAGGCACCCCTCGACAGAATGTTCTGCAGCAAGATTGGGTTCTCACCCACCACCACACCACGTCCCCCACTGGTGCCCGGTCGTGCCTGAGATTCCTCCTGGGTCTGCACCATCTCCTCAACCTCGACAGCATCAAGTGCGTCATCCCCTGCAAAAACATGGAAGACAAAAAATGGAAACAGGCATTAGAGCCATAGCACACAAATAGGCCCGACAAGCTACATAACCAGTACATGATTTACACATGTCCCACATGACTATAACCCTCCCATGCATGCACTGTCACTGAGTTTGAAGGGGAGCCACAAGGCAGACACTGATGACACCTACATGGAAGAGCAACACATTTGCTGCATGCTGGGTAGCACTGCCATCACACATTGGGCTGTGAGTGGCATGTCCAATACACATACATGACACATGCCATCAAACAGATGGCATGTACCATAGCCATGGTACATTCCACAAGTACATCCATATGTCAGTGAATGAATACTGTCAGCCATCCATGTGAGATGGACATGATGAGATGAAAAATGCTACATAGTGTGATAAAATAGGCATGTGCCACACACTGCAACACATCCAGTGTACAAAAATACAGTGATTGCAGGATGATGTACACATCAATGGTTTGTCAGTTCAACATGACAGGAAACAACTATCATGTTCCACATTCAAACTTGCCCCAAAAATTCCTGTGATCAGGCCAATACTCAATTAGCCTGAATGGTCAAATCATTCATCTAACAATGTAGCACATGTGGTCCAATGTGGGGTTCATCAATGACAGAAGCGTGTCACAAATGTGACAATAGGGCTGAGGAATGCGTAGCAAAAGTGGGAGAATTGAAACAATCAGCCAGAACGAACACTGAAAAATACAATGTTGTTGCAAGATGCCACTTCAAGGGCAACTACTGTAATGTTGAGCCAAATTACTAATGTGGGCAGAAGGGATACTGTCACACCCAAATCCAAGGCTGCTGAATGCTTTGGATGAAGCACATGGATGACCCATACCACTCAGGCACACACACCCTCACCTGGCACTCAATCAGAACCCGTCACTCAAACAACATACACATGCATTACACACACATGCATGGGCACTCACTGGACAATGCATCATAATCAGGTAGTCCTCCCACACCTTGGATCTGTTCCTCTGTGACGAAGACCCCAGCAACAGACTCATGTTCAGTGAGTTTGTTGTCCTCTTGTGGAGACCCACCGCCAGTCACCAGAGTAGCGGCATGATTTGAGGCCAGCTTGTTCTTTGCTCTGCGTTTCAGGTCATTCCACCACTTGTAGCAAATATCAGCTGAGCGCCTCACAAATCCAAGGGCACTTATGCGGTCGGCAATGGTCTGCCAGTGCGCCTTACGTTCACCAGGTGTGGTCTTGCACCCTGCAGTCACCACCATTTCGTGGCTATGTGCCGACACATAGCCCACAAGTGCATCAAGTTCCGAATCATTGAAGCAAGGCTTCCTTGAGGTACCGGAGTGTGTAGCCGTGTCTGGGGTCTCAGCCTGTCGTGCCAGAGCACCCTTCTTCCTCTTCTTTAAAGGTGGAGCAGAGCCAGAGTGGCTTACGCCGCTCTGGTCAGTAGGGGCAGAATCAGCAGTGGACTGGGTAGTAGGAGTGTGGGAATGCACAATGACCAAAGGTCTTGATGCAGGCATTGGTTGCAGGGTAATGTTGGTAGGGGGAACGTCAGTTTGATGGACTGGGACTGACACTGTCCTGGCTGGGAGAGCCAGAGCTGGGGCGGATGGTGCTGCAGCTGCCCCTGCAGCCTCCCCACCCTGCATACTTGGGGCAGCAGATGACATAGCTGCCCCAGATCCACATGGATTGGTGGCAACTTGCACTGCCACACGTGGCCTAGACTTGCTGACCTGGAAGTCAGCCAGGGAGTCATCCTGTGCCAGATCAGGTGCCACAATGGTCTGCTCCAACAGGGGCTGAGCTTGGATGGTGTCAGCCATGTTTCCCTCAACCATGGGGGGGGCATGGGTGTCCCTGATTGTTCCTACACACATGGGGGCATCGGGGCACCCTCCAAATCCCGGCCACGTCCCCTACCGCGCCCACCACGCCCACCTTTTGCGGGTCGGCCACCTTTGCCTCCCTTACCGCTTGGTCGCCTCCCAGCCATGGCACTGATATTGTTGTGCATATGGGAGTTACAGTAAACTATTGTCCTGGACAATTGGGGGTCGAAGGGGTAGGATACCAGATGGAATTCGTGCCCTAGTGCTCTAACAAGGCTGCCTGTGACCCCTGAGGGAAGATGACGGGTCACACAACGCACAGGCAGCCCAAAAATAAACATGCACACAACCCCTCGTAGACCACGTGCATGAAAAAATGAACCCGCACTACGCTGTGGCACACAGAAACATGAAAATACGCGTACGCGTAATACACGTAGCCTACAATGACCTCTGAAGGGGAACGCGACACACGGGGCAAGCACAGTTGCTAAGTACGTGCGGAACTCACCATCTGCCTGGAAAAAGAACATGAAAAATACACGTGTGTGAGTGTTGGCAACACCCCCGTCAAAAGAAGAATTGTACGCTGTCTGAGGAGACAGGACAAAAGGAGAAGTGAACTCTGTTTGAGGAAACAGGCCCAACAAAAAATCAGAAAAGTGCTATCAGAGGTAACAGTGAGTACGAACTTGAAACGCTGTGAAGTAATTGCGTGTGAACCGACAAGAAGTACAGATTTCACCCACTCGCTCTCCACGAAAAGCACGTACAAGGAAATGGCGTACTACATGCAGCTTTTAAACCGGCCCACACGTACACTTCAGAGACGCGTGTACGCGGGCGCTTTCATCCAATTACACGCTATGACACTCGGACGTGCAGTTTTTCCATGTGTGCTCTGTCATCACATGCTATGAGGGAAACACCCGCGCGCGTAATGTAACTTATGCGCCTACACGCTAAGGGCCTTTGGTCCAATGGAATCGCGTGCGTGTGCTGACGCACTTACGCACTAAGGCCCTTTCCTCGAATTAAACGCTGACGTGCAAGATTTTCACGTGCCAAATCACTACGTATCAAGCTGGCCACGCAAAAACACATGGAAGACCATGCTCCTGCCCTGAAGGCCATTTTCCTGCCCCCCAGAGCCCCGAGCACGCTCCCACCTGCCATCTGCTGCTGCCTGACTGCCTGCTGCCCACGTGCCCTGCTATTTGGTGCCTGCACATCAGCCATCTGCAAGGGCCCAGTTGCTGTGTCCACCCCTGCTGGAACAGAAGACTCCCGACTGGGCCCCCTGTGGACCTGCCCTGACCAACGCAGCCAGCTCGGTGGGGATCCCATCCCTGCCACAGTTGGAAGTCGGAGGTCCATCAGGGGTGGACACCCCAGCAACTGGACTCCAGCAGATGGATTCCATCAGCCTGGATGCCGTCGTGCTGGCAGAGGCAGTTGCGTCGGAGGCAGTGGCAGGCTCAATGTGGGAGGCATCATGGCTCGGGGCCATCTACATCAGAGGGGCAGGCATCGGCCGGAGGGCAGGAGGACCCTGGAATGGGAGTGTCTTCCGTGTGGCAGCGGTTGGGCCAGCGGATAGGTGCGGAGCGGCGGCGGGCGGAGGAGGCACGGCTCACAATGGTCAGGGCGGAGAACTCTATGCGCAGGGTGCTGAGGCGGGCTGAGTGCCTCGAGGGAATTCGCAGGGAGTTGGAGGTGGACATGGCGTTATCCCTGTGAGACCTCCGGGCCAAAGAACAGGCCCGCCTCCAAGACATTGAACAGGAGTTCGATGATGCCCTGGCCCATGACATCAAAAAGTGAGCCGTTGGACTTGCCCGCCGCCATTGTGTATAGTTCATTAGTGTTAAGTTTCATTTCTTTTTTCTTTCATTTTGGGCGCATGGACTATGCCCCACATTTTTGTATATAGTTAGTAATTAGGTAGGTTTCATTGTAGGTTTCATTTATGTCGTTGGGCTCATGGACCCTGGGTTTGCTATTTGTACATAGTTTTACAGTGGATTTTTCTCCTTCATCTTTTTTTGTTTCACCATGTAGCAATGGATATTACGCTTTTCTTTCCCTTTGGATTTGCTTTGTTGGACGGTGACTTTGGACACATTTTCATTTGGATTAATTTGGATTCTCATTTTATTTATTTTTCATTTTTTGGGACATGCTGCATTTTGATTATTATTGGCATTATTGAGTGTTTTGATTTCATTCCCTTGATTTTGACTTGAATACATTTTTGTTTCTTACTTCAATGTGTGGTCTTCTCTCATTGGTTTCATGCATGTCACAATGTGGGTTTTCTCAGTCATGTGTTGCCATTGTGTGGGTCTGACAGACTTGTACTCATGCGAATACTGCTTATTTGTGATCTATCATGTAATGGGGATTTAAATTTGGAGTGGATGTAAAGCTTGGTTGGGTGTTTGGACTGGGATGGCGTGGGGTGGGATTTGGGTGGCCATAAGAGCCAGGGATCTGGATTGTGATGACGTGTTGGCTGGGGGACATGTGTCGGGGCCGGCAGGCAGGTGCAAGTCAATGATGGGGGGTGTGCTGGGGGACATGTGCCGGGGCCTGCTGGCAGGTGCCGGTCAATGATGGGGGGTGGAGGGGCTGGGAGACATGAGTGGGGGCCTGCTGGAAGATTCCCTGCACTGCTGGGGGGTGGGGGTGCAAGGGGACATGAGTGGGACATGAGTGAGGGCCTGCTGGCAGGTGCCCCTGACTGCTGGGGGGTGGGGGTGCAAGGGGACATGAGTGGGACATGAGTGGGGGCCTCTTGGCAGGTGCCCCCAGCCCCCCATCATTGACAGGCACCTGCCAGCAGGCCCCCACTCATGTCCCACTCATGTCCCCTTGCACCCCCACCCCCAGCAGTCAGGGCCACCTGCCAGCAGGCCCCCACTCATGTCCCATTCATGTCTGTCCCCTTGCACCCCCACCCCCCAGCAGTCAGGGGCACCTGCCAGCAGGCCCCCCGCTCATGTCCCACTCATGTCCCCTTGCACCCCCACCCCTCAGAAGTGCAGGGCACCTGCCAGCAGGCCCCCACTCATGTCCCCCAGACCCCCCACCCCCCATCATTGACAGGCACCTGCCAGCAGGCCCCCACTCATGTCCCACTCATGTCCCCTTGCACCCCCACCCCCCATCATTGACAGGCACCTGCCAGCAGGCCTCCACTCATGTCCCACTCATGCCCCCTTGCACCCACACCCCCCAGCAGTCAGGGGCACCTGCCAGCAGGCCCCCACTCATGTCCCACTCATGCCCCCTTGCACCCCCATCCCCCAGCAGTCAGGGGCACCTGCCAGCAGGCCCCCACTCATGTCCCCTTGCACCCCCACCCCCCCAGCAGTGCAGGGCACCTGCCAGCAGGCCGCCACTCATGTCCCACTCCTGTCCCCTTGCACCCCCACACCCCAGCAGTCAGGGGCACCTGCCAGCAGGCCCCCACTCATGTCCCACTCATGTCCCCTTGCATCCCCACCCCCCAGCAGTCAGGGGCACCTGCCAGCAGGCCCTCACTCATGTCACCTTGCACCCCCACCCCCCAGCAGTGAAATGCTGATCTCATGACACAAACCAAAAGTCACAACTATGTACATCAACACATGTCCGTCACACACATACACTAGTTGGCATTGCTTGTGTAAACCCACATTTTCACATGCATCAAGCCAATGAGCGAATCCCACACATGGAACTAAAAAATGAAAATGTATTATGTACATGAAATCAAAAATGAAATGAAAGCATACCAAAATATGAAACATGAAATGAAAAGCATGTGAAAATGATGATTGAATGAAAATGACAACCAATCCATATGAATTTGAACGAAAAACAGTCCAAAGTCAGCCTCCAACAACGCAAATCCAAAGGGAATGTAAAAAAATAAATAAATCCATTGCTTCATGTTCATAACCAAAAAAAAGAGAAAAATCAATCCATTGTCAAACTATTTACAATCTATTGTCCGGGGAAAAAAAAATCCATTGCTCCATGTCCATAATGCAAGATGAAACTATATACAATCCATTGTCCAAGGATGTAAAGGGTCCATGATCCCAACCAAACAAATGAAACCTAAAAACTATTTACAAGGGCAGCGGGCTAGTCCGACAGCTCACTTTTGGATGTCCCGGGCCAGGGCATCATCGAACTCCTGCTCAATGTCCTGGAGGCGGTCCTCTTCCATGGCCCCGAGGGTTTGCAGGGACGACGACATGTTCTCCTCCAACTGCCTGCGAATTGCCTCAAGGCACTCGGCCCACCTCAGGGCCCTCCGCATGGAGTTCTCCGCCCTGACCATCGTGAGCCGTGCCTCTTCTGCCCGCTGCCACTCTGCATCTATAGCATGGCCTGACCGCTGCCACACGTAAGACACTTCCAGTCCTGGGTCCTCCTGCCCTCTGGCCGATGACTGCCCCTACGATGTTGAAGTCCCCGAGCCATCATTGCTCCCACCTAGAGCCTGCTCCTGCTGCTGCTGTCCATGTGCCATGTCTGATGGTGCCTGCACATCCTCCATCAGCTGGTCTCCAGTTGTGGTGTACGCCCCTGCTGGGCCAACGACTCCCGACTGTGGCAGGGATGTGAGCTCCACCAAGCTGGCTGTGTTTGTCGGGCCAGGTCTACAGGGGGCCCTGGTGGAATCTGGCCCGGAAGACAGTGTGGAGAATGACTGGAGCATAGTCTCCACACAGGAGGAGAGGTCCGCCAGAGTGCGCAACACATGTAGGGACCCACCAACCAGGTCGGAGACCATACGTTCGTGCGACCCCTCGTCTGCAGGTAGTGGAGAGGCAGATGACATGGCACTCTCCCCTACCTGCGGACGGGCCTGGGACGGGGCCTCCCTGCTGTTGCATGATGGTGCAGTCACATGGTCAGGGACAGCGACTCGCACAGGCCCCTCCGCGATGACCTGTGCTGCCTCCTGCCCCTGGCCCAGGACTGCACCACTTGCACCAGTGGTACTACCCCCACCAGGCGCCATGTGCGGCTCAGTAGTGGGCCCCTCCTCCTCTGTGGAGACTAGCAACCTGGATGTCTCCACACCGTCTTCCACCATTGGAAGCCCCTGTGGGGGCTCACCCGGCCCTTCCGCCACAGCCGTTGTGGCAGACGCAGAACCAGCCCCTTTGGTCCCGGATGATGGTAATTCCTGGGAGGGTGGCTGGGCCTTGCGTCGCCGCCCAGTGGAGGCATCCCCGCCACTTGGCTCCACAGCGCCATCTCCACCCTCTTCTTCACTTGACGCTGCATAGAGGGAGACATAGAACACAAGCATCAGGGTACAGTACAAAATACCCTAGACAGGAAGCAATGACACATGAGTGGCACTGTCAAATGTCACTTCCATCCTGTCATTCCACAACCCATGGGTCAATGCACACAATACACATGCAGAAACAGTCCCGGCGCCTGCAATCAACATCAACATCCATGTAGAAGGGCCCCTGTAAACCAAGATGTTGCCTTCAAAGTCACATGCAGCCATGGCATTTCAAAGTCACACACACACTTCTCTGGCACACACACACTCCGTGCACCATACAAGTACATGACATCAGCACCCATTCCTCACCCCCCTTCATGTCTAGGAACAGAGACAGCCATGCTTTCATGTGTGCATTCAGCATAGAGGTCCCCATGTTGCATTAAAACACATGCACCAACCATGTGGTTCACATATAACTGGTCTCACATGCATGACCATGATGTCCCTGCACACACACATCCATACATGGCCTATGTCACACTACAGGCAAGCATCAGACTAGCAGCACACTGCAACATGCCCTGTCTCACACAGCAATGCTTGGCCACTTACCGCTCAACTCCAGACGGGTCTGCCTCCGAAGGATCTGGGCGTGGAGCGCTGGGCCTACGCGTTCCAGGACCCTCATCTGGATGTTACTCATGCGTGCCCAGCCCCCCTCCGCGAGGCACCGGGCCTTGTGGAGGGTCCTGGACCTGAAGTCATCCCAGCGCTTCTTCACGTGCTTGATGTTGCGGGTTGCCACCCCCTCCGCGTTGATGGCAACCACTACGTCGTCCCAGATCCTCTTCTGTCCTTCCTTGTTGGCGCGTGATGTTCCGAAGAGGGCATCATAATGCCCCAGGACATGCTCCACCAGGACACCAACTTCGGTGGCAGTGAAGCTGGTGGCCTTCTGCCTTTCTGGCTGGGGGTTGCCAGTGGTGCCAGATGGAGATGTGCCCGACATGGCAACCCCAGAGGCAGAAGTGGGTGGGCAACTGGGTCCTGGGGCTGGGCTGTGGTGCGATGGTATCCCAGTCGGGAGTCTTCTGTTCCAGCAGGGGTGGACACAGCAACTGGACCCCTGCAGATGGCGATGTGCAGGCACCAAATAGCAGGGCACGTGGGCAGCAGGCAGTCAGGCAGCAGCAGATGGCAGGTGAGAGCGTGCTCGGGGTTCTGGGGGGCAGGAAAATGGCCTTCAGGGCAGGAGCGTGGTCTTCCGTGTGTGTATGCGTGGCCAGCTTGATACGGAGTGATTTGGCATGTGCAGAATTTGCACGTCAGCGTGTAATTCGAGGAAAGGCCCTCAGCGCATAAGCGGGTCAGCACACGTACGCGATTTCATTGGACCAAAGGCCCTTTGCGCGTAAGCGCGTCTGTGACGTGTCGCACACGGGCGTTGCCCTTTCGCGTGTCAAACTTCACGCGAACCCCAGGAATACACGTACCGCACTCGCACCTGGCCCTTTCGCGTGTAAAACTTCACGCGAACCCCAGGAATACACGTACACCACTCGCACAGGGCCCATTTGCGTGTAAAACTTCCCGTGAACCCCAGTTATACACGTACCCTGCTGAAATGGTGTGTGAGACTTCCCGCGAACCCCATAATACACGTACCCCACTCACACAGGGCCCTTTCACGTGTAAAACTTCATGCGAACCATAGGAATACACGTACAGCACTCGCACAGGGCCCTTTCGCGTGTACAACTTCCTGCGAACCCCAGTTATACACGTACCCTGCTGAAATGGCGTGTGAGACTTCCCGCAAACCCCATAATACACGTACCCCGCTCGCACAGGGCCCTTTCACGTGAAAAACTTCCCGCGAACTCCAGGAATACACGTACCCTGCTGAAATGGCATGTGAGACTTCCCGCGAACCCCATAATACTCGTACCCTGCTAAATGGCGTGTGAGACTTCCCGCGAACCCTGTAATACACGTACCCCGCTCGCACAGGGCTCTTTCACGTGTCAAACTTCACGCGAACCCCAGGAATACACGTACCCCACTCGCACAAGCCCTTTCGCGTGTGAAACTTCACCCGCACCCCAGTGATGCACGTTCCCCGCTTGGCTTTGCTGTTTGGCAGCCCTGTAAACTGGTCCAGGGTTATCGCAGCCCTTTGCGCTGAATTGGGAAATTTGATGGCTTTTCCTTGCGCAAGGGCGTTCTTGGGGGCGTAACTGGCGCTGCTGCAGGGTCGCTGCGCCACTCTGCACCACGGCTGGTTTTGGAGGCTAAAATCCATGAATACGCTGTGCGCGGAAATCGATTTTAGCGCACACGGCTGGCGCAGACATTCGCACGCGCACACTGTGCGCCAGCCGCTTGCGCCACTTTTGTGCGAAATTCTATCAATTACCCTGTTTATCTCATTGAATAAATCTGCTGTACAAACAGAGGTATGTTTAACATTCTATATATCTATCCGACATCCTTGAAAAAAGTATTCCTTGGTGATAACCAAATGTTATTTTATATGGAAGAGTTCAAAATAATCAATTACTAAGTTTAGAGCCAACTGCAGGGAAACTAAACTTTTAGGGCTCACTATGGGCTCAATAGTGTCCCTCATTATTTATCCTAACTGGGTTAATAAGCTCCCTTATTTTTCAGGTCTTGAGTAAGATTTGATTGGCTGAGCTCTATGTGCTCTAGATGTTAGGGTGGGTCAATGTCAGAATCTATGGCAAAGTATGTGATAATTATTTTTAGCTACAATGTGAATTAGAGATGCCGGTGCATCAATGTCCAGCATTTCACAGTCTCACTGTGAGTAACATGGTTCCATAAACAGTATCTAGATGAAAGAAGTCAAGTTTGGGTCCAAAACAGCATCTCAAAATGTAATCTTCTGGATTGCATACTATGTGAATAAATGGACTGTTGAAATCTGGGGAAGTTAAGACTAGCTAATTTGTGGCCCGTATTTTGGTTGCAACAAATTAGTCTAGGGAACTGTTTGCTGTTGCACGAGAATTGTAAATCTGAAATGGGTTGACCAACAGATACTGTAGGTCAACCCATTTCAGCTTCTTAAGACCTATGTGACTCGGGTTCACGGTTTTTCAATGTGTTTCAATGACAAAATAACTAGGATTCACCATTCTATTGCCCTTATCATCCTGGAGCTGCCTATTGATCAGTTCCCGGAGGATGGGTAATTGTGGGCAGCGCCACGTTTGTTGAATTCTCCTCTGAAGTCCTCCTCTCCTTCTGACTCCATCCTACTAAAAATGATTTAAAAGAAGCCTGAGCACTGGGTTTATGGAATGGCAATGTTTATTTGTGACACTCCTATACACAAGGCAAGTGTTTCAAAGCGCTCAAGGAGGGAGGGAACAAGGGGAAAAAATAACAGTCATTCAGAGCCCTTGAATATCTGAATGTAACAAGTCTGCACCGGCAGAGTAAGTGCATATAATACAATTAACAGTGTGGATAACAGCAAATAGGTCTGACAACAATTTTGCAGTTTTTCCAAGTGCATTAAGGCACCACCATACAAGGAGGGGACACAGGGAAGATAGATAAACGATCTTCATTGCATGGTACCTTCAGATCGTGCAAGTGCACTTTTTTGGAAGGCTTCAGTCGGACCCTCACAACAGGAGCAAGAGTATCAAGGGTGTTAGAAATAGAGAAATTGTTAGCAAGGGCTGTGTCAGTTTGGGAGTCAGCCGCAGGAGTAGGAGGCGGAGAGTAGGTGGAGGCAATGGCAGCCACTGTCACTCTTTTCATGCATCTGGTGAATTTAAACCGAGAGGAAGAGAATGGACTGTCCTAGTGGCTGTTAGAAGGTGGCCATAAGGAGAGAAGATTTAGGAGAGAGTGAGAGCCTGCAGACTAGGCACTCAAAGGAGGAGTAGCCCTCAGTGGGGATGATGTACACAGGTATTCATTCTGGGAAGAATGCCACCCCCCCTCCTATCCCCTTCGCGTGGGTATAGAGAGGATCTTGTATCCTTCAGGGAGGAGTGTGCCAAAGCTCATGACAGAGCTGTCCTTGAACCATGTCTCCATGATGGCAAGCAAATCTAGAGTGTTTGACAGCAGAGCAAGAGTTAAGCATGGCAATATAGAGCAGCTTGCCATCTTTTAAAGTCTTCTGCAGGGTGTGCAGGGGATGGTGCTCCCCCGAGGGTGGAAAGAGAGCCAGATGGATATTGGATGATGGTGGAGGAGCCAAGGATGACAAGAGTGTCGGGACAGTGAGGCAAGGCGAGGGCGCCTATGCACAGGAGGAGGAAGACACAGTAGGCAAAGGAGCCTGTGCAGAGGAGGGGGAAGGCACAGCAGGCAAGGAAGCCTGTGCAGAGGAGGAGGAAGGCACTGTGGGTATGGGAGCCTCTGCAGAAGAGTAGGAAGGCACAGCAGGCAATGGAGCCTGTGCAGAAGATGAGGAAGGCACATCCCGCACGGGGCCTGTCCTGGGGGAGAGGTAAGGTTTGAGAGGCAAGGTAGGAGCCTGTCAAAGAGAAGAAGGTAGGGTTGAGGACCCCAAACATAATGGTTTCATTCCGATAGACATTAACGATGACCCTGGAAATGGCAAAAAGGTCAAGGAGGACCTCCCAGCTGGTGCCACCATAAATGGGAGAAGAGGTGATAGGAGAGAGAAAGGCGACCATGTACTGGGTGCCTAGGTCAGGTGATGTAACAACAAAGAGGGTGTCTGTGAAAGTCTCTCTGGTGGAAGCTGTGACTTAGGTGTCTGCAATAGGAAGGCCTGGGTTGTTGCCAGTATGTCCTGCCCGAGTTTCTTCCAGACAGATTTAATGATGATTTAGCCACTGTTGACTCTGGCTTTGAACCACTCCTTGAGAGGGGGTTAATTCCTGAGGAGCTTAAGTGGGCAGTAGTATCTCCTATCCTGAAAAAGCCAACGCTAGACCCAGCAGATCCACACACCTTTCACCCAATTTCGCTGCTGAGGTTTCTGATGAAGACCTTGGAAGAAATTGTTGCCCCCCAGCTTAGAGACTTTCTCGACTTTCTCTCACATTTCAGTCTGGGTTTAGACCATCTATGGGAACAGAGTTCAGCACAGTCATTATTCCTTAAGGATGCATGGGTTATCCCTTTAAACAAAAAAACCCTCTTTGGACCCTAGCATTCCCACCAATTACAGGACCATCACCACTGTTCCCTTTTTGCTAAAAATCTTGGACCGAGCTCCCTATCTGCAGATCCAGGACTATCTGGAATCTAACAAACTACTCGGTCCTAGACAATCCAGTTTCCGCTCAAGGCATGGAACTGAAAATGCCCTCATTGATTTAAAAACCCAAATCGAGGACTTAAAACAGGCCTTCCTGCTACTACTTGACTTATCAGCTGCCTTTGATTTAGTTAACCACCAAATTCTCTGCCGACACCTAAAATCAGCAGCCCACTTTTCAGACAAAGCTACCCTCTGGATCAGCTAATTCCTGGCTAATAGATCCATGAGAGTCTTCTCCCCATCTTCTTTTGCTGAAACTCTCCAGTACCTTGTGGGGTCCCTCAAGAATCGTGTGTTTCGCCCTACACTCTATAAAGTGTTCACAAAGCCACTCTTCGATATTCTTGGCTGTCTGGGTATCACCTACACTATGCAGATGACACCCAGATACTCATCCCTATCACAGGAGACCACTCACTTGACACTAAAGCCCTAAATGATGTCTATCTGGTCATCCAGGCTCTGTCTTAATGACGATAAGACAGCGATCCTCTTCCTGTGTTCACACCATCGACTTAACAGGCTTGATCCCACCTTTAAATCCTTCATCATCGATGGCAACACCATCAAAATATCTAACGATACTAAAACCCGAGGCATTTACCTTGATTCTACACTATCACTCTCCAGACAAACTAATGCTGTAATCTCTGCATCTGTCTATACGTTAAAGCCTCTTATCCATCCCTCACACCCTAAATTGCATCACCCTTGCGAGAACCCTCATTATGTCGAAACTCGACAACTGTAATGCACTCTACCTAGGGACCAGCCAATGAAATCTCAGCAAGATTCAGGTCACCCAAAACAACACCATCAGGGCAGCACTGAATATTCCTAGAAATCAACACATAACTGACACTAGACACAGCCTACACTGGCTTTCGGTTGCCCAAAGAGTCTCCCTCAAAACTCTCGCTCTTACACATAAATGTCTTGCCAACCAGGCCAATTGACAAGGGGGGTCCTGGGAGTCTCTCTGTCAGACATTAGTCCTGGTTACGAGAGACTTACCCAGAGTCTTTAGCTCACTACCTTTCACAGAGAAGAAATATCGAAAACATATCAGTCTTTGTCCTGCTCTGGGGCAGTCCAGCACCGAAATGCTAGGCAATTCTCCTCTGAACAAGAGTACCAACAGCATCCCCAGACACGTGTTTCGGTCTGGTTGGACCTCATCAGTAGGGAGGAGCTGTGCCTCTCTAAGAATAGTGAGCCAACCAGGCCCCCATCGCCAGTTCACAACCCACACCTCTTTCCACCCTCAGAGAGTCAGCTAAGCTCATTGTCTATTCATGCCTAGATTCAAGCTTCGGAAAACTGGTGGGACCAGTTTCCCCGTCCTTGCTTCTTTATTTATGGAGCTCACTTCCCAACCGGCTGAGATCAGAACTCCCCTTCCACTCCTTCAAAAGCAAAGTCAAATTGTGGCTTATTGATCAAAATACGCCATCCACAGGTCTCATCGGCCTAATTCCAACACATAATGAACTCTAACACACCCTCCAGATTTTTAATTCTAAATGCTAATATATAGTGACTGTAATTTACCCTGTAAGTATTATGCAGGGACATCCAGCTGCCAATGTATATTCAATGTAAATTATCTGTAGGTATTAAGTATGTATTTAGCTCTATAGTATTCTGTATGCATCTCCTGTGTTGATGCCTGACTGTTTTGTTGTATGCAGTTCCACGCTGCTTTTTCAGCCCACATTTTTGATTCAGCATCTGCAGGTATTGCAGAATTCTACAGCTTGGTTGGCTACCAGCCATCCTAAATGTTCTCATGTATCCCCAGTGCTTGGCAGTCCCCACTGGCTTCCTGTGGAGATGCAAGTTAAGTTTAAGTTTAAGTCCATGTGTACTGTCGATCGGACATCCGATGTGGAAGGTGCTCCTTACTTTCAGAAGAAATATAACAAGTGCACTCCCTCCAGGAACCTTCACTTAGCTAATTTGTTACTGCTGATGGTCTTCTGCTTTTTGAGAGCCACAATAAGAGGGAGAGACTTCTTTGTGGCTGCTTCTCAGCTGCAGAGCTCGCTGCTTCATTCTTTCCGGGTGACCAGTGTCCATCTTGCCTTTAGAATGGCCCTGAAAACCTTTTTTATTCAACTAGATCAGTTGCTTCTACTTTGCAGGCTATTGTTGCTACTGTGACTGACCCTCCCCCTCTTGGGTGTGGCTTACTCCCCAATGCCAAAATACCTTCGGGACTTAGCTGCGCTTTACAAATTTGAAAATAAATAAACTGGTCTTTAATGTAAATGCCCTCAATGATAGGATATCTGCCATTTGGGTGTATGTGGCATTTGATATGAATATTGCAGCATTTGATGGCAGTTCCTGAAATGGGGTGTGCATGCACAGCATTTGATGAGAATATCCAAAATGTGGTTGCTCTACACTAAATAAGGGCAATCCATTTAGCTGTTCTTGATCTATTTGGAGTGAGTTACATGTTCAGTTTCTAAGGGGACTATCTATATTAGTTTTCATTAATGAATTCATGTCAGGTCGCCGTTGATATTGGCAGCATGAAGGCATACATAATGAATGGACAGTAGAACGTTTTTTGGGAAATGTGTCAATGTGCTGCGGAAGGTACTTTAAACACATGGGTGGATGTGTCAAAATCGTGCCAAAACGCTCCTCACAAATGCTACACAGTTGATCATTGATAGAGACATGACTGTTGTCCACTACACTAGAAGTTGTCAGAGGTGAAATGTAGGGCTTGTTTTCAAACAAAGTGTTAAAATAGTCTGGAAAGTCCTCAAAATTACACAAAGGTTCTGTTGTTAGACCAAGACAAGCACAATAACGGAAATAGACAAAGTGCAGGACAAAACCGAGCTTTATTGAAATCAAAATAAAGCAAGGACAGCATTCAAGCTTCAAAGTCTAAAATCTCTCAGCATGTTTATCAAAAACATTAGCATTTAAGGTGATCTTCCATCATAACTATCATCACACTGTACCAAAACCCTACAGGTTAAGGGATTGGTTAAGGGGATTGACTACATATACATTCAAGGGTTAAACTTCTGATCGGGACCACCTCTAAATTGATAACAATTAAAAAAACATCACGTTTAAAATATATTATTGGTTAGTCTAATGCCTACTGTGAGGCCTAGCATTGGGAGTTTTAATTGGTTGGCTTCATACTAATCAATCTTGGGCGACTGTCAGGTCATCAAGACATGAGCCAGACAGGAGTAGGGGGGGAGAGAGGTCCATGGACTGCTTTCCTTTCAATTAAAAAATATACAATCCTTTATTCCTAGGCCATGAGCCTACAATGTCATTTTATTTGTCTGAGAATATGTTTAAGGAGCGAGGCTTGTGTCCAATCTGTGTCTAATGAATAGACAGTGCTCTACAATTATGGGTCACATATGATGAGAACACGTTTGGAATTATTTCACCCTGCATTTATTTTGATTTTAGCTAGTATTAGTGCAAGTCTTATGGTACCTTTTACCACTGGGGACACTCTTGAGTTATTCATTAAGTTGTTATCTTGGATTTATGATTTGCTCACAACTGGCTCATAATGGACGGTTGTGCTCTTCCAAACTTTAATTTAGGCAGGACTATTCTTCTTACCCTGGGAATCATTAACGTGTGCCTTTTCTGCAGCGTTATGACCCCCCTAATTTCTCAATAACCTTGGCTTGGTTTGCTAGCTACCGTCTGAGCTCCGCACAGATCTGTATTTCAATATTTTAAACATCTTAAATTATCATGACGTCTTAAGGCCTGAAAACATGCTAAGGCATCTATTTTGGAAAAGATGGCTGCCCATTACTGTTTTGTTTCTATGTTAGTGAGCTATTTTCATGTGTTGTTTAGGTTGCATTCTGCTTATGGTATTATTATTCATGTCTTTATGGATGCCATGTTAGTACTCTTCATGTATAAATGCATTTTTGACCCAGTGTGTGGTATCTTCATGGTGAGTGCATATATGCTTCGTATCTAGTGCATGCACATGTAATTTCACAACTTTAGCTTGGTTTTACTTATGTCATCTTCAGCTCATTGTGTGTCAATCTCCTGTTGTACCTGCCTGTGATATTGCCGATACTGTTGTCTTTGGGAGTAACGCTTCTCAGCGGTGTGGTATTGGGTTGGGGAGGGGCAGTAGCTATAGATGACCTGTTCATATGCCTCTCAACATTCCTCCCTCTGGTTCATATTGTCTGCTGTTAGACAGCAACCTCTTTGACTGTGCTGATTTCTGACGATGATGAGGTACATTACTGTGCCCTGAGGATTGTATTCCCGAGGTACATGATTATGTCCTGGATGATGGGGAAGTATTTTTTTGTTGACGGTTCAACAATTATTCAACAAGAGACAGGTTAGAGACATACTGGGACAGAAGTGTTGCAGCTAGTGGTTGGGGAATATGAGTCCTTTTTTAATCTGAGGCTTCCAAGTCATTATTCTGCACAAACAGCAGAATGAATTGCTCTGATTGAAGCACTTGAGGCAGTGAAAGGGTGCCAAGCAATGATTTTTTTTCTGATTCGACTTATGTTACAACAACTGTTCATTCAGGATTGTCAAGCTGGATGAGGAGAGGATTCCATTGTGCTGATGGGTCTCCGGTTTAGCACATGGCTTTGCTAGATCGACTAATTGCAACTCTTACTGAGCCTATGTTTGTGGCAGTGGTCAAGTGTGCCGTCCACACCAGTAGTATAGATTTTGGTTCCCTCGGAATGCCACAGAATGAGAAGTCAGTGTGGCAAAGGAGAGGGTGTGCACAAGAGGCATACGGATACAGGAAAGGTAGTGATGCCTGAAGCTTTTGCACATGTGGCATTTGACCAACTTAACTACATTGCCCATGTATCTAAACAACATATTGCAGCAGACCTCCAAATGGATTGGGATGTACCTAACATTCAGGAATTACTATCTCTGTTTACATACAGTATGGGGCAGACGCTGAAGACGTTGAGGGGTACTTTGCCTCGTCCAATTGGCCCGTTTCGTGATTTACATAATAATTTTCCTGACATTGAACAAAGATGTATCGCCATTTAATAGTGTTACAAAGGTAGCGGGCGCCCCTCTCTCGCAAGAACAGACATGATAACCTGTTCAGTGGTTATTAACCACTTGAGAGTTCGCAGCCACTGCTTTTACTCACTGTGCCTTTCACAGATGGGAAATATCCATTTGCATATCAGTCTTTGTCCTGCCCAGGGGCAGTCCAGCACCGAAATACAATGGCAATTCCAATCTGAACGAGAGTACCACCAGCAACCCCATACACGTGTTTCACCCTTGTTGGGGATCATCAGTGAGGTGAAGCTGATGCCTCTCTAAGCACAGTGAGAGGGAGACCACGTCTGGTTGCCCCCAGGAGACCTAGGGTTACCAATCCCAGGTTCCTTAAAAAATAGTTTAACAAAGGTAGCTTTCCTCTGACCGTAATGGAGCAATCAGTTGAGAAAGGTATTTAATACACTTTGTTAAAATGAGTTAAATGTGTTAAATAGGAATGGAACTCATCCCCAGAATCGACACAGCCCTGTGAGCATCTGAAGCACTCTGCACAGGGGATAGTGGCATGTGCATACGTCTCCCAGTCACTATATTTTAACCTTGCTGGCCTGAGGGTGATAAATAGAACACAACCTATGCTTTATTCCCAAAAGATCTGTAATCTCCTTAAACAGCTCATTAAAGAAGAGTGTGCCATTTTCACTCCTAAGAGTATTGCACCCTCCCCATCAGGAAACCCTTCTCTCACCAAATACTTGGCATTTGATTAAGCATCTGGATGTGCACACCGACCAGCCTCAATCCAACGGGAGAAAGGACATACTACCACTATTAAATGGCTTAACAAAGGTAGCAGGCGTCCCTCTCTCGCAAGAACAGACATGATAACCTGTTCAGTGGTTATTAACCACTTGAGAGTTCGCAGCCACTGCTTTTACCCACTGTGCCTTTCACAGATGGGAAATATCCATTTGCATATCAGTCTTTGTCCTGCCCAGGGGCAGTCCAGCACCGAAATACAATGGCAATTCCAATCTGAACGAGAGTACCACCAGCAACCCCATACACGTGTTTCACCCTTGTTGGGGATCATCAGTGAGGTGAAGCTGATGCCTCTCTAAGCACAGTGAGAGGGAGACCACGTCTGGTTGCCCCCAGGAGACCTAGGGTTACCAATCCCAGGTTCCTTAAAAAATAGTTTAACAAAGGTAGCGGGCGCCCCTCTCTCGCAAGAACAGACATGATAACCTGTTCAGTGGTTATTAACCACTTGAGAGTTCGCAGCCACTGCTTTTACCCACTGTGCCTTTCACAGATGGGAAATATCCATTTGCATATCAGTCTTTGTCCTGCCCAGGGGCAGTCCAGCACCGAAATACAATGGCAATTCCAATCTGAACGAGAGTACCACCAGCAACCCCATACACGTGTTTCACCCTTGTTGGGGATCATCAGTGAGGTGAAGCTGATGCCTCTCTAAACACAGTGAGAGGGAGACCACGTCTGGTTGCCCCCAGGAGACCTAGGGTTACCAATCCCAGGTTCCTTAAAAAATAGTTTAACAAAGGTAGCGGGCACCCCTCTCTCGCAAGAACAGACATGATAACCTGTTCAGTGGTTATTAACCACTTGAGAGTTCGCAGCCACTGCTTTTACCCACTGTGCCTTTCACAGATGGGAAATACCCATTTGCATATCAGTCTTTGTCCTGCCCAGGGGCAGTCCAGCACCAAAATACAATGGCAATTCCAATCTGAACGAGAGTACCACCAGCAGTACCATCTGAAAGCAGAGCTGCACCAGAATCTGCGAGTTCGGCACCATTGCAATTGTTTCCGAATGATAAAATGTAGTGTAGAGGAGGAGCCAAATACTACATCAAAAGCTCTGCCCCCCTATGTTGCCTATTTGCTGGAAACTAAAGATGGCTACACGAGCAATGCCAGTGGGGATGGCTTTACCACAAAGGATCTTTGAGACAAGGTATCCATTGAGAAAACCCTGCATATATGCAGAGAAGTAGTGCTTTTCTGGCTGGGGTTCCGGAAGAAGTATGCATCTGAATGAGAAAGAAGAGTGGTGACGTCATGCGAAGTAAGAACTGACACACCTAGAAGAGACACACGTGATAAGAAGATGTAAATGTCCTATAGAAGTTGAAGATGAAGTATAGAAAATAAGCAGCATTTTGGGATCAAAGTGAAAATGGTCGTGCAAAGAAGCACTGAAGAAAATGAAAAGTCATTTTACACCTGTACAGATGCAGCAATGCAAGTAGGGAAACGTAATCATAAACGTTGGCCATGTAGTGGCCTAGATGTGGCGATGCGCCAATGTATACATATAGGAATCTACAGAACCTGGATGTTCCAGGATGCACTTTAGTAAGGGTTGTAAATTCACAATTGGAGAAGATTTCAGTGTGGCACAGTTGGATTTAAAACTGATGGAGAAGGAGAATTTCGAGAAAGGCTTGGCTGTCCGAGCACCAAGAAGACGAGATTACAGTGAATTGGGCGCCTGTCAAAAAAGGCTACAACAAACGTGAGAAAAGAAAAAAACTCTGTTTGAAGCAGAATTTAAAAAACTTTGAAGGCGTCAAGAGTTAATCATTTAATAGAATTAAATTCAGCAAAAGGCTCAAAAGAGTGGTCTCCAGTCACATGGTCTGGATCAAAAATAGCTTGGGTCAATATACACCAAAAGGCACAGACAGCTTCTGCAAGGTCCAGTTCAAAGCCTTAATTCACTGGCAGACTGTAGGACTGATGATAGATGTTGGGCTAATTGGTGGGCAGGCAAGACCACGCCAAACCTCCATGCAACTCGGATGGAAGCCTGTGTGCTGCCACCATGTGGAATATTCCAGAAGGTTACAAGTGTGCCAAACCAATTGTAGAAGGCCATGTAGTAAGGAGCCTTATAGTTTGTGTAACCAGTTTATCATCATGTATTTAGTGACTATAAAGATGGCCCTTCACTTGGGATGGGTGTAGTTGCCCATCTGACACCCATTAACAATCCCCGGCTATATAGAAAGTATACTTATATGTTCCCTGAAAGCCACTGTTATTCGTAGGTTTTTGTAGTTTGCCACGTAACATGACGTTAGTGATTAGGAACTTGGATTATTTTTCTAAATTGTGTTGAGATTGTGCTTTGTGACATCAGATGATGTCAGTTGTAACTCCCTGTGTTAGATCATTGATATTAAAACAGAACCGAAGTTTGCCAACTTCCTGAGTCGTTTTGATTATTGATGTTTGAGTAATTTCTGCATTCCCTCAACTTCTTAGTATTGCAGCCTCGTCTTAAAGGACTTAGATCTCTGAGTTCAGTATGTAAAAGCTTTTGTGTAGAGGTGGAGTGAATCCCGTTACAACAGTGTTTACACCATTGTGTATGATGCTCAACTTGCTTTCAAAGTAAAATAATTGCGCTATTGGGTTCACTTGTCTGGTGCTAGGAAAGCACCACTAACACTGCCACCAACCAAGATTAGCATCTTATCTGAGTGCTTTTAATTTCAGTACATTATTTCATAATATTGTTGGTGTTTATTAATTGGTGTATTGTTTTTCTTTTCTTTTTCTGGTGTACATGTTTTGATAAACATTTGTGGATTTTGGAGGTTTATTATGCATTTACAAAAGACAATAGTTTACATTAATGTTAAAAATGCATATTTGAAACATATGTGTATTAAAATGTTGCTTCCGCTTATGTGCGGCTTTTTTTTCGGGGTTATTTTCATGTGTGTGTAGAGAGGTTATATGGGTAGGTCATATACATATGGTGTGGGGGTATAGTATTTCTTTAAAAGGATGTATGCAGGTACAATTGTTTGACAAATGGTTTAACGACACAACACCAAGTGATGACTATTTAACTACACTGGTCATTTTTAAGTGAATGCACATACATGATGCTCCCATATGGAAAATAAAGATTTGAGTGAGGAGGGGCTTGGAGTAGGAGAAGGAATATAATCTGTACAAAAGTGTAGTGTTTGATACAATGGCTACCGTGCACCACCCAGAATTTAACAATATGTGGTATAGTTACATGAAATCAGTGGGGAAACAAATGTCTACTCCCTCATCCCTCACATGTCTGGGGCTCCCAAAATGTTAGTACCCCAAGAATTACTGCCTTTAGAGTCTCAGTGCTTGGTGTTGGGTTCACATCCTATTTCAAGGGCACAAGGTGCAGGCGGTGCTAATGGACAGAGATAAAGACACATGTGCCAAGGATGACAGTGCCCCTCAATGCAAGCCATGGACCCTTTTAAAACTGGAAGGAGTGTGTTTTGCATCAAACAGGTAGGAGAAATCAGTGTTGAGCAGTGCAACAGGGGGGTTGGCAGGGTGGGGTTGGAGATGTCATATGGAACATTAATAGGAACTATTATGCGATATGGACTGCATATACACCTAACCTAACATGGATTGATGCATGTGAAACCCCAGTAAAAGTGCAATAAGTAGATGAACATCAGTTTTGTTTTCGAGGCCATGGAACTGTTCCTGTAGGCACCAACGCTAAGTGCAACAAGACAATGCATACTCCAGCCCTGGCAAAAAGGCAATGGCATTAAAGGATATTTATTGGGTATGTGGCCAACAAGAATATCTGCAACTTCCACCTTCTTGGTGAGGTATATGCACACGTTCAACCTTGCACTCAACTATCCTGGTGGTACCAGACGTACATTTGAGAACAGCATCTAAGCATGGGGCATCGCATTCCACACACCATCTATCCAACCTCCCCAAGTGAAGAAGAAGAAGAAACGGTCCATGAAGATAAGAAGGGAGAGATCAGATTATCTGGCAGAAGAGTCATCCAAATTGTTCAAAGCGATTCCAGACAAATACCAGTTGTATACTAAAACGTAAGTATCACTCTTGACTGCAGAAGTACAGACCACCACAAATGCAGAGTGGCTGCAAATTGTCAGATGGGAAGTGATCCAGCTGGAAAATGATATGGCCTCAATGCTGTCAAGAGTGAACTGAGGGCGATTCGGTTGATGACGCTTCAAAACCAGTATGTTTTAGATCTCCTGATGGCGATGGAAGGGGGCGTGTCCAAAAAAAGATTACGGTTGTCATTGGGGCCTTGCACAAGCTAAAGACTGGCATGGAGAATGAGGCAGGTGGGCAGGCTGGAGATTGTTTTGACGTGTAAGTTTTTTTGGGCACCATCCTGGCTTGGGGCACTGATGAAGATATTGGTTATGATCATGGTGTTCCTGATGGTATTGTTCTGCACATGCCAGACGACGCGTTGATGTTCTGCTAGGGGTATCCCTAAAAGCGCAAGAATTGTAGTTACTATTAGGGCAGGAATGGCTCTCTCAGGCGCAAGGGATGAGCAGGTGCAAACCGAGGATTCGAATAAGCCACGTATGGTCTGAATAGAGCGACCTATTAACCGCCCCCAGGGACACTATCATCACCCTCACCAGATACTGAGAACTATACGGAGCACGCGGTAGATCTAGCAGGTGATGGGGATTTCATATACCTTGTGTGTACCCCAGAGAAATATGCACAGGATGGGGTTAGTTTGCGTCAAGTGTGTTGGGTGTGGGTGCCTAAGGATGAAGCAGATAGGGAGAGACAAAGGGCGAAGTTAATTAATGAAGGATTCACTAAAGGTGGGAATGTTGGGATGCATGTACAGATTTCTGCCCCTTCCAGATGATTTTGATTGCGGAAAATATAATAAAATATAGAGAATGGGTACAGAACCATGCAGGGGGGTGTTTCACGGATGGGACTAACTCGCAGGAGAGGGGAATTAGATAGGTGGAAACTAATCAGTAGCTTTGGAAAATAATCATGTAGGATACATTACACATATACATATGTGCACGGTAGCCTTAATACAAAGCAGTGTTGCATTTAAGAGCCGTCCCGAATCCTCACAGGCCGTGTCAAAGATTCAGGACAATGAGGCCTTATCCCTGGTTTGACCATCACATTTTGATTCCCAGATGCAGGAAGAAACATGCATGTACACCCACATCAATTAGGCTTCGAACTATTAGGCAGACATGTGTGCAGCTGAACAGGTGAAAGGCTGCCGCCTAGCACAAAGGTCATACTCTTGGGAAACGAGGCAGAGGTCTCAGGTTGCCAAAACATGATCTAACATTTAAGACGCTAGCCCCCCCAGAACAATGCTTATTCTATTTGAACTACCAGATGTGTAGGAAAATGGGTCCCTAATCTTTAGCGATCCTGATTGATTAGTGGGAGAATAGATTTACTCTTGGGAGGAAGGACTGATGAAGCGGAAAGTGGAGAACAACATGATCTATGATTTGTGCCATGAAGGGCCAGGATTAATGCCCATACAGTGGGAAGGGCATGATGGGGTTACCAACGTGTCTGGGATGAGAAAAGAGATGTTTTGTTAGCAAAGAACAGACTGACCTCAAAAACAGCTGAATTCATTTAGATAACCAGGTGTACATCAAATGATTAGGATTGAAGGGTGGGTGGTGCCAGCCGATTGTAACTAATTATTTTGCAGTTTTCCAAGATGGACAAGAATGTTATCCATGTGAGGCAAACAGGGATGAGAAGACAGCAGAGCCAATTGGAGAATGGGCTGTATGTGATTATTGAGGAACTCCTGTCTCCTGTACTCTGTCTAAGGACTTAAATATTAGCCAAAAATGTAGGATGACATCAACCACAAAATGGTCTAAGTAGACTTATTTTGGCTTGTTTAGTAGTTCAATGCAAATTTAAACACTTTGGTGAATTTAGGAAAAACATATTATACATGGTAGATCACATTCTGTATTCCTTACAGTATCCTCTTGATGAATTGAAGCCATGTCTTTATATTAATTCTGGCCTAGAGAGTAGAAACTCAATTGCAAAATGATGGCTTTCCCTAGAGCAAAAGTATCCTAGTTGGTTTAGATCTAGAGGTTTGTTTAGGAAGAGGCAAGAAGGTAAGTAGTAGCTAACCTTAAAATGGTTCTTAGGTGGAACCAAGGTTTATGTGGTCTGTATCCATTTTCAGACGTCAAGAAATAAAAAGGTCCTTGTGTCTTTCCCATGGTAAGGTATCTAGAGAAATGATTTTTTTGAGAAAAATTATTATTAAAATGAAGTCTATGGTCTAGTGAGACAGACTTTACTGGCTGAAGTATTTATTGCTAACCTCTCAGTTGTGGTGGTCAGCCGCAAATGGGGTTAGAAAATGTGGTAGCTGGTTTCAATGCATTAAAGTAGTATCAGGTTAGAAAATGTGGTAGCTGGTTTCAATGCATTAAAGTACTTCTGCAGATGCCTATGCTGGCCTGTAGTAGACCAGACTTGCGGGACCTGTATTCTGTGGTTATGATGTTTTATGGCCAAAAGTCGTTCAAGATCAAAGTTGTATCTAGGAAGTAATAGTGATCTGTTTAACATCAAGTTACTTGTCTGTGTGACATATTAGTTTAAATTAGGCTAAAAAGCTCTTACCAGAGAGAATTCCAAAGTTGGCCTACTGTAGAGGCCAGTCAAGCAGGACCAATCTTTTTAAGTTGTAGTGGTGTGTTCAAAAGAGCGAGAGTGGATCATATTAGTTACCTGTCGTTTCTATGGTAATGGGTAAGAAATCCATCAGTAATTTGTAACTGATGTTTAATAAAATATAACAAGCATAAAATAGTGCTAGACTTACTTGACAACGTGGGTGATGCTGGATAAAGCGGTGTAGTCTCACAGTCGAATGCAAGTGCAGCTGTCATGTTACTACTTGGTAGCTTCTTGGTTTATATGTAAGATAGTCTGTGATGTCATCTTGCGCATGCGCGTTTGACGTCACTATGTGGACATTGATTTGATTGTCTAATTTATAGACGATAGATACATACGTGTGAGCTATGTTGATACTGAGAATTCAGCTAGGCTGTGTGTTATATATTGCGGAATTAAAGATCCTAATGGAACCGCCCTACTTCTTGAATTCAATCTTATTATGATATCATTACAATGTGCGCCTGATGAGATAAGTAAACAAACTCTTTTCAATGTCAATGTATTTAAAAGACAACCAAAATAGCTCCAAATAAACTGAAATAATTGTATGTGTTACCTTACAAAGCGGAAACATATGTTCTTAGTTTTTTTATAAAGGGAAAAGGAAAATTAACGCCATCCTAGTGTTGTTGCCAATGAATAGTAAGCTATCTGTATGTCGATTTAAGGTAGGGTCAATGTCCAGCTATGTCTGAACAAAATGATAGTGTGTCAGCCTAATGCAGATACCGTGTATGATATTGTCTGTCAAAAAGGTTATCTTTGGGTGCTTAGAACATTTTCTAATTGTAGTATGAAGCCATTATGAGATATTGTAGAGTACACTGTATGTGTAAAAGATTGCACTACTCATCATTTCCCAATGATTAAATAGAGTGAGCAAGATCGTTGACTTCCAATGGTGTTATGGACACTAGCCACCCATTTATCTTAAGTGAGGATAAGATCTACTCTCAATGCCCATTCAATTTTGAATCACTTTAATAGGTATAAAAGATGCTACAATCCAAAATTATGGCACCCATTCTTGTGCCAGCTCAGTGATATAAAACAAATAGTAATCTTAAGTGGTTGTAAACACAGCTGTCTCATTACGAGTTCACATTCTCTTAGCATGTTTTAGGGACATGAGTCACCTGAAGAAAAGGACCCACATTATATTCTTCATTAATTCCAAGCGGTGCCATGGCATGCAATGTATGTATCCACATTAACTCTTGTTGTGCCAGTTTTTTGGGTAAATCACCTCCCCTAGGGCGTGGATGTACTACTTCTAGTATAACTACTCACATTTGGGAAATATTATGTTGGTTGTCCTTGAAATGTCTATAGACTTGTGATTTTATGTTGCCTGTCCTGATACTCGACTTGTGTTCAGTCCACCTGTCTTTTGCTCTATGTGATGTCTTGCCAAGATAGTATTTGCTGCATGGGCAGTGGAGTGCATAGATGACATTTTTTGTTGCGCTGATAATTAAGGCAGGCAAATGTTCCACATTTCTTTTTAGTCAGTACACTTTGTGATGGTGGTTTGATTTTTTTTCTGCCTTTATGAATTTGTCTCTGAAGTTGTTCCCTCTTTTATAGGCAAAATGGGTGGCTTGGAAATAACAAATTCAATCTGGGGTCTGATCTAATGAGGTCCCCATTTTTGTAATAATGCATTTGATCTGGAAACTCTGGATTCAGTATTTTAAGGTATGTATAAGACTTCTGTCCGCTTTTCTGGTGCTCTACAGAAGTACTTTAATACAATTTAGCAATGCTTTTATGCTTGCTATCCTGCAAGTGAGAGGCAGACTTCAGGGCACTTCAGATTAACAGGAAGTCTATCGGTCCGGAAGGAGTGACCTTCTCAATAGTCAAAAGGACTAAGACAGGGACCACCACAGTGCATTACCCGTATTTCCCGAGCAACCCCAAATAGTGTGTAACGAGATGCATTAAGGAATATGAAAATAGTACAGCGGAGTACAGAGCAGCCAGTACTACTCAGCTACTAATAGCGCATAGGAGGCCTTTTTAAGTGTTAGCGACAGCCACCATAGCAAGGTGGGTAAGAGGAGTGATTCAGACAGCAGGCATTGATCTAGGAAAGTATGGAGCACATTCAGTGCGAGGGTTGATGGCCTCAAGAGCATTCACAGCAGGCATATCTCTATAGGAGATTATGCAAGCAGCAGATTGGGATAGTGATAGTATGTTTAAGGAGTTTTATTTCAAGCCGATTGAAAGTTTAGCAACAACTGTATTGGGAAGCTTTGCACAAGCATAATGCTCGCCTCCAGTCTTGTCATAGAATGAAGATTACTCCTGCTAGCTGCGCAGGGGGTATCAATTCTATTAAAGACTAGGAGGCGAGCATTAAATTCCCGCCCTTTCATGTATTGTCTAAATATGTATGTGATGGATAATGATTACCACAGTACATGGACATCTGCCTGACATTGTTTATTGTATGATCCTTAGGGGAAGACCAGAAGAATAATTGAAGGTCAAGGATCAGCAGGCACCAGGACCTGGGAGAAGGAATGCAGTGAGAGTGGAAGCAGCTACGTTGAGTCTGGGACAAGTTGTAGTTGTTTACACTGTTGATGGGACATAGTTAAAAGTTCAGAGACTTTACAGAACAAGTATAAGAGAGGAGTCCAGGAACAGGATGAGTGGCATGGCTGGATTAAACAGGATAGCACTACAGAGACATTGGGATTTGTAGTTTTCCAAGAAAAGAAAAGTTCGATGAAGATATTTTTCAGTTTTTTTCTTGTGTTTTTAGTTGAAACTGCTGAGGAGTAATACATTGAAGTTGAAGCAAAAAGCTTGCCTCCAGTCTTGCCATAGAATGATGTGGTGAATGTTTTGCTTAAAAACAAAACGAATTGTGACATAGCAAAGGTGAGTTTGGGCTTTAGAGCAGATGGACGTTTGAAAATCAAGTGCATTTTAAGTCTCTGAAATTCCTGAGGTGAATACTGGCAATACTAAGGCGGTAATAATATCAAAGTAGCAGAATGCACACTTATAGTAGTCCCATGTAGAAGGAATATATCCAGATGTACAATCACATGAGGTGCCCCCTGCCCACGTAGTCCTGAGGTAGCAACATACATTTCAAAACCATTGTCAGGGTGGACGTTACATCATACAAGGTATCGCTCTGTGTCTGCTCAGAGCACACAAGTGCACCAGCAGCAATCACGTTGCACTAACGCTGTGTCCATTTCTCTACTAAAGGCCTAATTCACAGACGCGTTTTATAAAACCCCATTGGAAAACTTTCAGTGTATTAGACCCTAGAGTGTATAATCAAAAAACTAAGGTGCTCATGGCCTTGCCTAATCCCAAAGTTCTATTCTGTGCTGTTGTTTAGAATTGTGCGCCCAAAGGTGCCTTGCATACCAGCATGCACGGACACGCTGTTTAATTATGATATGCACTATCACCACCAGGGTGGTCTCCTGGCACTAGTGGACCTGATTTGTCAATGGTGTATTTTCATGGGAGAATCCCTTTGAAAAATGCCATGTAAAGCGGGCCCATTCTGTTCTGTGTCTTTATTTTTCAAATAATTGAACAATTCTAACTTCTATGCGCTTTTAACATGCGTGAGGCCTTTTGTGCTTGGAAGCAGTCGTGCAGCTTAAGAAAGATTTTCCCAAGTCTGTGTGTTTTTTCTTCTGTAAATCAAGCAACATGTATACCATACAGCTTTTGCATTCACTATTTCGGAAATCGGGAATGTCAGAATCAATGATGTGGACTGGTTAGGATGTGCACTTCCGTAGTACGTGATGACGTTTCAGTCACGCGGGTCTGCTTGCTCGATGCCTCCTTGCCTGACAGGTTAATCGCGCTGTTGTATATATGTTCCCTGGATGTTGTGTACGTAGTACACAGTATGCGCATGCGCGGCGTGTACGCCGCGCATGCGTAGTTGTTAATAAAGGCGGCGCCCGGCAGTTGGAGCCGGAGCGGCGGAACGAGCAGACGCCTCCGTGTCTGTTCCTGCGCGGCGTTGCTGCGCGCAGGGCGTATACGCCATTGGGGCCCGCATGACACCAGCGGCCCCCCGATCATCACACTGGCGACGAGGGTGAGCCACGGCCCACTCCCATGCCCGGCTGCAACGCTGTGTTAAGCCCGCCGCGTCACGGACTAACGACGCACCGGCGGCCATTTTTTTTTTTTTCTTTCTCTTCGATCCGCTCCCCGTCACGTGCGGCGACCGTGGTTGTGGCCCAACAGGGTGCTCGTGCGCCACTCGCCGACGGCGCTAGCAGAGAGAAAAAAAAAAAAGAATTAATAAATAAATAACAATTTTTGGAACACCCACAGTCTTGCTGGTGCAAGGCTGTGGCACACAAGAAGAAAGAAGAGGATTTCGCTCCCACCACTACCACAAGGCCACATCTACCACCTGTGAGTACCTAGCAAAAGAAAATGGGCGACAGCGCAGACGATGAGGGTGCCGCAGCCCAGATTCCCCGCAGAGCCCGCAGCGCCCTAGCCCCCATGCCAGAGTTTGATGCCACTGGACCCCCTTCCAAGCTAGGACCAAGGTGGCTGCTGTGGGTTAAAAGACTGGACATGTTCTTCAGGGCAGCAGGGGTTAACGACGATGATGAAAAGGTTGCGACCATGATCTATTCAGCAGCCGCAGAAGTCCACAAGATCTATGACTCCCTGACCATCCCCGTGGTCACCTATGACGCCGTCAAGCAGGCACTTAAAGACCATTTCTTACCCATGGCCAATGTGGATTTCGACAGGTTCGTCATGGGCGCTGAGAAACAGTTAGACGATGAACCCCTGGACAAATTCTGTGCCCGCCTGAGACACCTGGCGACCTCGTGCAGATGGGCCGACGAAGAGGAGATGGTCCGCAACCAATTACTGCAGGGGTGCAGCTCCAGTAAACTTCGGAGGCAAGTGTTGAGGGAGCCTGGCCTAACCCTCCAGCAGATCCTGGACCTGGGCAGAGCACACGAACTAGCAGAGGCCAGAGGCGCGAAAATGGACGCTGCCTCGCGACCAGGGCACAACGAAGACGCATTTGCAGTAGGACGGTCGGCTGCGAACAGGTCAAGGTGGGCGCCGAGAAAGCCCGACACCGCGTCCGCTCCAAGCACCGCCCCATCGTGCTCGAACTGTGGGTATGACCTCCCCCACAGCGGTGACTGCCCAGCCAAGTCAAGAACATGCGCCCAGTGCGGTATACCGGGTCACTTTGCCAGAACGTGCCGTGCGGCTGCCCCTGTCACAACGACGAGAGGACCGGAGAGAGTGGGGCGAAGCAGTTCCCGCAGAGTGAGAGGCATCTCCTCCATTGATCAAGGCCTGCAAGACCTAGATCTCGCAGAAGAAGAAGAGGAGGAAGAGGAAGAAGTCTTCTTCATCTCCAGCATCGCGAGATGTTCCAACACAAAACGCCAACCCAAATGCACCGTCGACATCAAGGGCACTCCCACCCCCATCCTCATCGACACCGGGGCTTCAGTCTGCGTGCTAGCCACCAAACACTACGTAGCCCTGCCAGGCCCACCAGAACTGTCGACATCAACAGCGAGGATATATGCATTCGGTGGCGACACCCCCTTACCCATCCAAGGTGCATTTATTGCCCCAGTATCGCATGGACAGAACTCTATCATGGCAAGATTCTTCGTCACCGACGTCAGCCCCCATTCGCTGCTAAGCTGTGCGGCGTCAGAAGCGCTCGACATCGTGCATTTCACATTTGGGGTATACCATGCAGATCTTAAGAGCATGCTGCACAAGTTCGCGAGTCTCTTCAAGGGTATCGGCAAGCTGAACGCGGACCCCATTCGCTTGCACATTGACAAATCCGTAAGGCCGACAGCCCTCAAGCACCGCCGAATTCCATTTCACCTGAGGGCACAAGTGGAGGCGGAATTACAACAGCTAATGGACCGAGACATCATCGAACGGGTAGAAGGGCCCACCCCGTGGGTTTCACCCATCGTAGTGGCCCCGAAGCCGAAGCAACCAGGGGCTGTACGCATCTGCGTAGACATGAGGCTACCCAATGCTGCCATCAAAAGAGAGCGCCACCTCACGCCCACCCTGGACGATATCGTTGGAGAACTCCAAGGCGCCAAGGTCTTCTCCAAACTAGACCTCAGATCCGGCTACCATCAACTGGAACTGCACCCCGAGTCGAGGTACATCACTACGTTCACAACGCACGAAGGATTGTACCAATACAAGAGACTCAACTTCGGGATCTCATCCGCGGCTGAGGTCTTCCAGAACGCAATAAGAGGAGCGTTGTCCGGCCTGAGGGGCGTCATTAACATGTCCGACGACATTCTGGTCTTCGCCAAGTCAGAGAGCGAACACCTCAAAAGGCTGGAACGCACATTTGAGAGACTCCAGGCGGTAGGTCTTACACTACACCAGGAAAAATGCGAATTCCTGAAGGATCGGCTGGAATTCTTTGGGTTCACCTTCCATGCGAACGGCATTTCACCTGACCCTGGCAAGGTAAAAGACATAAGAGATGCGCCTCCGCCCACATCTCCTGCAGAAGTTCGGAGCTTCCTGGGGATGGTCAATTACTGTGGCAGATTCATCAAAGACCTAGCCTCCCTATCAGAACCATTGAGAGCACTCACCAGGAATGACGTACCGTGGCAATGGACAGCGGCAGAACAAAGATCATTCAATGCCATCAAAGAGGCCCTGTCAGAGCAGGAGACGATGGCCTACTTCCACCCCAGCCGGGAATCAGAGATCGTGGTTGACGCCAGCCCCGTAGGTCTAGGGGCAGTCCTCATGCAGGCCGACGAACTAGGAGCGATGAGACCCATTGCCTACGCTAGCAAGGCCCTCACCGACACGGAAAGGCGCTACTCACAAATCGAGAGAGAGGCCCTTGCCATCCTGTGGGGTTGCAAACACTTCAGGATATATATCCTCGGCAAACCCGTCGTCGTGGTCACTGACCATAAACCCCTGATTCCCATCCTGTCAGGCACCTCCTCAAAGCCGCCTCCCCGGATCGAAAGATGGATGCTATCGCTCATCGAATACAGCGTCAAGCTGGTGTACCGCCCGGGCACCCACAACCCCGCAGACTACCTGTCCCGCCACCCCGGCACGAGGGACGCCCAGAATCCGGTAGAGCTATCTGACGCGGCGGACGCTGTGCATCTCGTCGTCGAGTCAGCCCTGCCAGTGGCCCTGTCGAGGGAGAACATTGCAGATGACTCGAACTCTGACGAAGCATTCTTGCGAGTGAAAAGAGCGGTTGCCACAGGGGAATGGCGAGACGTCCTCCTGAACAACGCCAGAAGACACCCAGAGACGCAGAGGGACCTGCAACTGTTGTGGAAGGCTCGACACGAGCTCTCAGTGTCCACGGACGGCCTACTGCTACGAGGTGACCAGATCGTGATCCCCAGATCCCTGGTCACAAGGGTTCTCCAGCTAGCCCACACAGGACACCAAGGCATGGCCAAGATGAAGGCGCGCCTGAGGCTGAAAGTCTGGTTCCCCGACCTGGAACACCGAGTGACCGAGTTCGTAAAGGCATGCATCCCTTGCCAAGCCGCGAGTCCGGCAGAAAAGAGCCCGCCCATCCAAGCCATGCCACGGAGCGACGTGCCGTGGGGTACTGTCCACGCAGACTTCGGCTCGACCGGCAGAGGCCTACACTTCGTAGTGGTAACAGACCAGTGGTCAAGGTACCCGGAGGTGGAGCTAGTAGAATCCACCGCCAGCGATCACACCATCCTGGCCATGGACAAAATCTTCGCCACCCACGGCTTCCCGCTCGAGATCTGTTCAGACAACGGCGCTCCATTCCAAGGGCAGCGTTTCGCCAGATACTGCGCAGAACAAGGCATCAAACACCGTAAAGTGACCCCACTGTGGCCAAGAGCCAATGGAGAGGTTGAACGGTTCATGCGGACCCTTAACAAAATTTTTCGCATCTCCGTCAATGGAGGGGAAGACCTGCGCCATAATCTGATCGAATTCCTCCGTGAGTACCGGTCCACCCCACATCAGTCCACCGGAATCGCGCCCGCCGAAGCACTATTCAAGCGCATAGCCAGAGGGCTGATACCGGAAGCGGGAGAGCGACGCCCGGGGGTGATTGATGACACACAGGTGGCAGCGGACAGGGCCGCGAGGAACGAAAAGGAGACAGTGAGGCGGAGGCTGCCGGAAAAAGAAATAGCGGTAGGAGACACCGTCCTGGTCCGAAACAGGAGGCCAGAGGGGAAGCTCTCAATGACATATGAAACACACCCGATGGGTGTTACCCACGTCAAGGGATCCATGGTCACAGCGGCGAACGCGCGTGGGACAGTGACCAGAAATGTGTCCTTCTTCAAACGCATAGGACCAGTAACCTCTGAAGAAGAACTGGACCCTGGCCAAAGGCAGGCGGCAGAAGCACCACCAGAGGACGTCGACACGCCCGGAGACCCTGCGGAGCCAGAGAATGTCGAACGAGGACCGCCCAGGTACCCCCGCAGAGAGGGGCGCCGCCCTCCACAAAGGTTCCAAGACTTTATCATGGACTCAGCGACCTGAGCAACAAAAGTCTGTTAAGTATACAATGTTTGAGCCACGTTGGCCCCATGTTGGATGGTTTGTTGTTTGGGGGGAAAAGGAGGGATGTTGTGTACGTAGTACACAGTATGCGCATGCGCGGCGTGTACGCCGCGCATGCGTAGTTGTTAATAAAGGCGGCGCCCGGCAGTTGGTGCCGGAGCGCCGGAACGAGCAGACGCCTCCGTGTCTGTTCCTGCGCGGCATTGCTGCGCGCAGGGCGTATACGCCATTGGGGCCCGCATGACACCAGCGGCCCCCCGATCATCACACTGCCTCTGCCTGTGTTGGGGCGATTTTCTAATTGCATTCTCGAGTTGCTATTTGCATTTTTTGTTTAATCTCGCGAGTGTCTGTCGACTCTAGTCACTCCACAGGGGTTTGGTTCTGTTTCTTTATATCAAATACTCAAGTAAATCCGCGTAGGGGTGTCATCATTCTCCAGTTTTCTAATCCATCACTTTTTCACAATCAGAACTTTTAAAAAATGTGCTGCATTTAGTAAAACTCTATGAAAAGAGGAAATGCGTTTTTTGGTAAAACCGTGCAATTATTTAGCAGTGGCCATAAAATCCCCATAAAGAAATCGAGTGATTCATAAGATGTATTAAATGTGTTACAAATTCCCTCTAGCGTTTCTTCGGAAATGTCATTTCTACCGTGAATTTGATAAACTATTAATTCAAAGCGTCCTCTGTTTTTGACAAGGCGGGCTCATAATTTACTTGGGTCTGTGGTGGGAAAAGCCTGCAGGCGGCCGCAGAGCAAATTTAAGAGATCTCAAATAACTCGCACTAAAAGCAAAAAGACACACGCCTTGGGTGGGAAATTCCAATGGCTTCCTTTGTGAGGGCAAGATCCATCACACGACATCCGAGACCAAGGCTGGAAATCTTCCCAAGCACACTTCTGAAGCCTTCTGAGACTTTCCACTCTCGTACCCCATTCGGTATGAATTCCTGTGGGTAAATATCTAAATGAGGTTATCAATACATTGAAATTGAGAGAGTGAATGCTGAGGGCCTACTTCACAGACAAGTTTCTAAATGCGCATGCGTAATACATGCACCAATCCTCTCAGTGAAGAGGCACCGAGGAGAATGCAGCAGGTGGGTGGGCCACAGGTGTGTTGGCCATCGATTAAACTGCATCCCTGATTCCCAATGAGGCACATTATTATCCACAGCCTCATTGTAGCTTCTTTGCCACACATGTTATCTATCACGTGTGTGCGAGCATTCTCGTGGCTCTTTCCACACACACTCTCTCACCTGCTGGCAGCCAGTCGCAGGGAGTGCAATACTGCTAATGGTCTATTTGATGGCCCTCTAATGCCAGTGGCTGTAAAAAAAGCTTCATGCAGCCAGGCCTCACAAATGTACTCAAGCAGCCAAAGCTTCGGCAGTTGTCCGAAAATGTCTGATACTTAAATGTGAATGGAGTGGCTTCCCAGTGGTAAAGCTAGGATCTTAAAAAGGGCCAAAAGTGAAGCTGGGGCGGAATTGAGGGGCATTTGGAACGAGTGCCTTCTGCTGTTTATTAACAGGACCTTCTGTCTAGTAGAATATCGTTTTGAGTGATACATTTGGCGGTAGTACTAGGGCTACAGCACATCTTTGACTAAAGCAGAAGACACATTCTATGAATAAGCTGAACTTTCTGGAACCAATTTAGGGTTAGAGCTATTCAATCAGTTATTGGCTTACTTGACCTCAGTCCGACATGTCCACATGTCTTCCAGGTATCTCCTGCACAGAAGTAGCAATTCCATGCAGAGGCTGTACACTGTGTGACGAATTCAGGGAATTCATCCCTTGTCCTCAAGGCGGAGCCAGCACATTTGAGACTAGGGAAATGAGCCCGATATGCAAAACACTCCCTAGGGGTGTGGGCAAGAAGGGTGACCCTTCCTTTAGGGCAGAAGGTACTCCATAGCGAGCAAACCAATAACAGTTACCTTATGACCAATGTCTGAAATGGTTGTTGAATACATGGGTGCTAATACCATTGTGAGTGCAAATGACCCTTTAAATATGCTTTGCTTGTCTGATGTGCTGACCCCTTCTTGAAACTTGAATACCAGCCATGCCAATAAACAACTGGAATACCAGGACCAATAGAATGGTGTCTCCAGTTGCAGGGAGAGACATATAAAGGGCCATATTGTTACCTGGTGTCGAGGAGCCAATGCAGAGTGAGTTGTCTGATGGAAATGGGCTAGCCAGAGAGAGTCTGCACAGATTGGAAGCTGCTGTAGTGCAGATCCGACACACCCTGGAGGCAGAACAGCACATTGGTGGTGAATGGAGAGCCCACGGAATGCTGCCGAGTCTTTGGAGTTTTGGAAGCTCCCAGGTCTCTGGAAGAGAGAGAGACCAACTCACGACTGACAACGAAGATTGGCATGACCGAATTGGGATGCCCAGAGGCAGGAGACGAGAACCACAATCTGTGAGGCCTGGTTCCACCACCAAAGGAGAACCTGCCTCACAGACAACTAACGCAACTGCAGAAAAGCATGCTCTCAGTATTTCAGCAACAGGGAGGAAGGCAACCCAGCCTATAGATAAGCAGAGACTAACAAAGGAACCTGAAGAAGTTGAAAGAGAAACCAGTGACTAGATGAGGGTTTTTCTTTTAGTTTAAACAAAGCAGATGAAGTTGAACAATGTCCGATTTTCTGCATCCTATATCTGACCTACCACAAGTGGCAAGTAAAGGTTAATTCCACTCTCCACAGCTCAGTCTTCCGCTTCCACTCATAGAACCAGCAAATCTCTCTAAAACGATTGGGGGACATGCTGGCACCTCAGAAAATCCATTAGACACAGGGTGGCCTCCTTCACATGTCATGATCCTGGCATGCCAATGACCGCAGAACAGCAGAGCCAGACTTTCCGAGATGTAAGTATTGATGTGCAAGGGAGGCCGAGTTCAGGCAGACTGGGCCAGGTGTCTCGCTCGAGCTTAACTTTACTTTTAAACAACTAGTTGCACAAAACACTGATCTTGCCAGACCTGGTCTTGCAGAAATAAAAATCAAGTTCTTCCCTGGCCAGAGGTGTGTGGCATCTGAATGTCTACTGATCCTTCCCCGGCACAGAACCTCATCCCTGAAATGTTTCTTTCACTGCTTCTGGAAGTCATGCTGGTAGCTGGGCCTTCCTCCAGAAGTAATGCTGACAGGATTCATGAAGGGAAGGTCCCTGCAAAGGGATTGTGCAAGCCTTGTGTTGGCACTTTGCAGGTCGTTTGGAGTAGCTGTGCATGTCATTGAAGGTCTCAGTGTCTGCCAGACGATGGGAGGGCTGGGAGCCAATCATTTGTTGCAGATCAAGTAGGTAGCTTAGCTGCTAAGATCGCAGTGGTCACATTTGTGACCGAGTTGGCTCCTACCGAGGGTAGCTATGCTGTACCTTTTTCAAAGAAATGAAAATGTCTCCTCCCACCTTTTTTAACCATCTACTTTATTACCATGTTGTCTACTGATTCCGTATCAACAAAATAAATGATCATGTATTTTCCGTCCCCCATGTTTTTTATTCCAATGAGTTTGATTGTCTTCCGTCATCTCGGTTCTCCTCTGATTCTACCTTTATTGTTGCTGGTGACTTTAATATCCATTCTTCTCTGCCTGATTTTCAATCTGGTGCTTTAATTTTCGTTACTGCTGTTTATAATCTTAAACTGCTTTCCTTTTCTCCTACCCACTCTAAGGGCGGATTTCTTGATTTTATCTTTCTCTCTTCTGATTTTGACTCACTGGTATCTATTAATACTTGTATCTTGCCCTCTTCAGATCATTTTTTCGTTTCTACTTCTCTGAGCCTCTTTGCTCCCTTCCTCTCTGCATCCTCATCTTCTTCCTTTCTTTGTCGTCACCTACGTAATGTAAATTTAGCATCTTTGATTTTTTCCATTCTTTCATTTCTTGGCAGCACCAATGTCATCTTTGGATATCAATGACATTCTTAATAATATCTACGTTGCTATTTCTTCTTCTCTTGATCTAATTCCTCCCCTTTCTGTATTCACTTCAAAAGACAGGCCTTCTCGTCCTTGGTTTTCCAAGCAGCTTAAACCTCTGAGTTCAAGCACGCAGCGCTGAGCGTTGCTGGCTTAAAAATAGAACCAGATCTAACTACAATTTGTTCTCCTTATCTCTTGGACACTATATCACTACTTTGAAACAAGCTAAACATGTTTTGTTTTAATCCCTCATTCATCTGCCTGCTAATTCCCCTACACTTCTTTTTTCTATTCTTAATAAGATTTTAGCACCTCCCCAGTTGACCCCTCTTCATCACCTGATGATTTTGCCTCTTTCTCCTTGGCAAAAATTGACAATATTAGATCATCCTTGTCTAATACCTCTGCTTCTCCTGCTGGCTTTTTTCATGCCTTTGTGGAATCAGAAAATACAATATTAAGGCTTTTACACCATGCAAAGAGAAATACACCAACACAGGCTTGTAAAGATTCCGAGAATCTTTATTGCAATACTGAACAGTTTATAAAACAAAGTACACAAATAGCTATTTGGCCGTCAGTACATCGCAGAGACCACCAGCAGGTTCAATGTGAGCAGTGAACAGGAATTGCTAACTGGACATCAGCGTATTTATACAGTTTCTTCATAACGATGTCCAGCCTCCTACGAGTTAATCATGCACTGGGCTAGGGTTCGCGCCAGGTTCATTCCTAATTTACATATCTTGTGCTTGCGGTTTACTTTTTAATACATTTACTAACAAGCACTATTATTCTCTGGGTTTAACTTTACACTCTTTACACATTTGCTTTAATGCAGGTCAAACAGATGTTTTGCATGCCATGTTTAAATAGCGTTATTGTTCTTGTATACTTGTAGGTTAACATCGCCGATTCAAGTAATCCCCTGATCCCAAGGTCAACAAAGGACAAGGTCTACATGACCCTAACATGTAGCCTGCAGGCAGGTTGGACATTAACTCTCCTACAGAGGTTGAAGAGGTTAAAGTAAGAACAAGAGAACACAGGTCGGCCATTTTAGGCCACAGGGTGACTTTGCACGATAAACTAAAATGGCGGCTTTAACCTAAAATGGAGGCTTGATTCACTTAAGGTCACGACCTTGCAATACGGATTTCGTCGCAAAGCGACTGGGCATTGGCCAACATATACAATGAGGACGAAACAATATTATATCAGTTTTAACAAACCCTCCTTTTGGCCTATGCCAAACGCTAAACTACCTTCAATCACTTTGCGACTAACTCCGCATTTCAACATCTATACACCCCGAATCATTATCAGACATATCTATTGCCATTAGATCAGACACTAGAGTTTCTTTCAACACGTACTCCTTGGAAACCTTATCTGGGGCGTATATTTTATGCCCTAATACACTTGTTGCTAGCACGCAACACCCCCCTAATACCGAACATATACCAGGGAGACACTGTATACAACAACAAAGGAATAGAAAACTACCTAAGATAATCAGCAGGGCCGAAACCGGCTTCCATCCCCACGACCGTAGGAGGTCCCAAAACCATGCACTAAGTTCCCAATTTCCTTCAGGAACATGCACTTCCGAACTAAGAACATGTAGATTTTGGATCGCCCTAAAGATCGTTGGGGAGGAGTCTGGTACGTAAACGCAGAAAGCAGACCCCCCTAATTTACATACTCCTCCACGCTCTGCCAGAATGACATCTAATGCCATACGGTTCTGAAGAGCTACTAATCTTATCGCTTTCTGTTCTAACGTCATATTATAGAGTATGTCAGTGGTTAGGTTGATGGTTCTCTCCAGTACTCTCGCTAGTCCCCTGATATCTTCTGAATTCATAATTTGCCCAAAAAATGGCACAAAGGATTTCATGATGTCTCCTAGAGTTTGCGCTGGAGTATCCCCCTTCACATCTCGTCGTGGACGGGTATTCGCAATTTCTGCAGAACTGGCAATAAATACCGCAGGCAATAGAATCCCTAAATAGCTGGTTCCTTGCCAATCCCTGGGGAACCATGGAAATGCCACATTACCGCAAACAAAATAGGTTCACCTACATACAGAGGTCTGTTCTCACTAGTCAAATTCGCAACGTTGGCACATTTTCTAAAATTACCCATTGACCATGTTCCATTCCTCTGTATGCTGAAGGAAACTGAATCGGGGCTATGGTTAACAGAATTAGATGGAGGCGTGTCATCCTTATTGCCTATAGGAGCCATTTTGAAAGAGATCAAAGACTGAAAAGGACGAGACAATCCATCAGAGGGCCTAACAGAAGCAACGTTTGGCTTACTCCTATTTACAAAAAGCGAGCATCCAAGGGGCATCAAAACACGTTTTTCAAATTTGTACCATCAAAGTTCCCTGAGATGCTGTCATTCTATCGGCCAAAGAATAGTGCCCTGAGAGAAGCATAACAAGCAGTTGTCAAAGGTAAAGGATGAATGTACCAACCTAGCCCCTTATCCCCATGTTGTGGTAAATGCGAGCAGATCCAGCAGTTGGTCCTATTAAAAATTGCATTCATTATTAACAAAAGAGTATTATTCTGATAGTTCCGTCTATGCGAAGAATCTCTAGGCGACAAGGTATGCAATTGCACGGAAGGAGTGGGGAAAACAGATACATTTTCAACAGGTAAAAAGTCCTCTAGCGGATATGCTTCCTCCAGGTACCATAACCCAAAACCAATAGTTACTATAAACCCAGTTATTATTACAAAAAGGCAACAATACATTTTCAGGGTCCCCTTACACGCTTGATCATTGTCTCTGCTAGTCACATATTTATCTAAATGTTTGGTACGAGCGGTAGCGGGTGCGGGCATTGTAGTCTTCACTCGAAAAACACAAATTGTTCGTTTCCTGGCGACTTCAGTCGCGCGTCTTCTTAATGTCTTTCCCACAACTCTTAGCCAACAGAATCCTTTCGTACAGTCGGGCCAAAAGGCAAGCCCTCAAATGATTTCCTCAATCGCACAGTCAGACAGTGCCGTACGTCTATCTTCTAGGACGTAAATTATATTTCACAATTTCCGGTGCCGAAGGATCGGAAAACAGTATGTCGTCACTTCCCACTGGAGGTGGCGAGTGAACGGAAATGGGATCAGAAAATGGTTGATCCGGAAGTACCACTGTTGGAGAGTGCGGAGACAAGATGGCCGTTTTGTCTGGCCTTACGAACTCTGGAACGCTCTCCGATACTCTCATGTCGGTTGTTGCTGTTTCGGGCATGTTGGTTACAGCATTGGAAAGGGATTCTGTGTCTTCTGTATCGTATGGCACGGGCTGTGGGATCCGTTTGGTGTGTGTTGCATATATCCAGTTCTTCCGCCCTGCTACCCGCACCGCAGTCTGGGTGACTAGCAGGTCCTGGTAGGGACCCCTCCACCGAGGTGCAAGGCAAGACGACCTTTCAAAAACTTTCGCGAGGATCCAGTCCCCCGGTCGTAGACTGTGACCGGGACCCTCGTACCATACAGGTAATGCCTCTCGCACCTGGTGATAAATTGAAAATAGATTTTTAGTCAACTGGTTACAGTAATTTGAAAGAAGCACATTCTCTATATCCCGCAACAAGCGACTTTTTGGCATACCCCAAATATTAGCAGGCCTCCCCATTACCACCTCAAAGGGAGAGAGCCCAGTATTAGTTTGAGGGGTTGTTCTCATCGACAGCAACACGATCGGTAAGGCATCCAGCCATTTTAACTTGGTGCCAGCACACGTCTTAGCGAGCTTGTTCTTTATAATGCCGTTATGCCTTTCCACTAATCCGGCACTTTGGGCATGTCTGGCCGAATGGAACCGTTTATCAATCTGCAATCCTTCACATATTTGTAGGATTACAGCAGCGATAAAGTGTGGGCCATTATCCGACCAGATGACTCTCGGCAGCCCGAACCTAGAAAATAACTCTTTCAACAGAGTTTTTGCCGTGGTTATGGCCGTTGCATCTCTAACAGGGAAGGCCTCAACCCACTTGCTAAATGCACAAATGACAACCAACACGTATTTAAGATTGTTGCAACGTTCCATCTCAATAAAATCAAAGTGGATACCCTCAAATGGAACAGAAGGTGGAGCGAAACTTCCTCTAGGAGTCGAGGTACCTTTTCCTACATTGTGCTGCAAGCAGACCATGCACCCTTGGACAAAGCGTTCCGCAATTTTGAAAACGTTATCATTGGCCCATACACTGTGTAACATTTTAGTCAATTTACGTGCGCAGACATGGGTCGGACCATGAGCCATAATGACCATCATTGTAATATAGGCGTCAGGGAGTAACCATTTTCCTTCAACATTGTCCACCCAACACCCATCACCATCCAATCTCCCGCACCCTCAACCCATTTGTTGGTCTCTTCTACAGTAGCATCTGCTTGAATGTCTTTTACAGAATCGATACTTTCACCAAAAGTGCAAACATTTACAGTTTCCCTTACAGCATACATTTCTGAACTAAAATCAGTGGCAGTTTGTTTAGCTATCTGATCAGCGAAAGCATTCCCTTTTCCTATATCATCTGTAACCTTTTGATGTGCTGTACATTTTACAATGGCTAACTGAACAGGAAGTGCGAGCGCTGAAAGTAATTGCACTATTAAAGTGCCGTGCTGTATTTTTGTGCCATGTGAGGTAAAGAAACCTTGTTCTTTCCAAAGTCTAACGAAGTTGTGAACTACCCCAAAGGCATACTGACTGTCGGTATATATATTTAGTGTAAGCCCTTCAGAAAGTTCACAAGCTCGAGTTAATGCTATAATTTCTGCGGCCTGCGCGGAGTTATGCATAATTCTTTTGGTTTCCACAATCGTGCTTAAGGTAGTGACGGCATAAGCAGCCATGGAGGTACCATTCGGAAGTTTGAAACAAGAGCCATTGCAAAATAGCTCTCCTTGTGGGCTATTCAAAGGCGTGTCTTTCAAATTGATTCTACCTTTAGTCTCTTGTTCTGTAGTGTAAAGGCAATCGTGTGATGTTTCGTCACCATCAACAGTATCTTGCAGACAGGTAAAAGTTCAGCCGGATTTAATACACAACACCTCTGAATTTGAATGTGGGGAGCAAACAAGATCAATTCGTATCTTGTCAATCGTGCGGAGGTAAGGTGTTGCGTTTGAGTTCTATTGAATAAAATATCTACAGAGTGAGGTACCGTTAGAGTTAACGCATGACCCAGGACCATTCCCTCGCTCTGTTTTACAGACGCAGCAGCAGCGACAGCTCTCAAACATCTCGGCAAAGCGCATGCAACAGGATAAAGGACGGATGAGAAATAGCCGCACAGCCTATCCTTCCCTCCATGTTCCTGCGTTAACACAGCCAAAGCACATCCATCACGTTCAGGCACATACAACACGAAGGCCTTTTCATAATTTGGAGTTCCTAAAACCGGCGCCGAACACAGCGCAGTTTTGAGCAAGTCAAATGCTGTCTACCTGTTCCAAAGTCCATGGCAATGGCAAAGAAATGCCCTTTTTTGTCAAAGCCAGCATTGGTTTAATCGTTAACGAAAAGTTAGGGATCCACAATCTACAGTAAGAAGCCATACATATCAGGGCTCTAACTTCCTTCTGCGTATTTGGGACAGACATGCCAGAAATAGTTTTTATTCGTTCAGGTGTCAACCTTCTTCCCTCCTTTGACAGGAGATAGCCTAAATAGGCGACCTCCTGACAACAATATTGGAATTTTTTGAGTGAAGCTTTGTGGCCATGTTTTGCTAGATGACAAAGCAACAACATGGTGCCTTCTTTACAGGCACTCTCAGATTCAGCAGCCAAGAGAAGATCATCTACATACTGTAGTAACGTGCAAGTAGTAGGCAACTCGAGAGTATCAAGTTGCTCTTTTAATGCTCTACTATAAATACTTGGACTCTCAGTGTACCCTTGTGGTGCACGAGTGAATGTGAACGAGCGTCCACCGAGGATAAACGCGAACAAATACCTACTATGCTTGTGTATAGGAATACTGAAAAACGCGTTTTTGAGGTCAACAATGCTAAAGTGAGTGGCAGAAGCCGGAATCATAGTTAGTATCATTGTAATATCAGCTACAATGGGAAATTGAGGAGCCAAAATGTTGTTAATAGCACGCAAATCAATTATAAACCGAAAAGGAATCGCATTATCATCTTTTTTGTATACTGGCAAAATCGGGCTGTTACACAAACTACCTGTAATTTCCTCAATTACTCCACGATGTACAACATCAGAGACTATACATTTCAAAGCCTGTTCGCCTTCAACTGAGATCTCATATTGTGGAATGCGAGGCAATTTTACTCCATGTTTCAGAATAATTTTACCAGGTTCAATTTGAAAAATGCCCACATCATTATCATCAATTGCCCATAAGCATTCCGGAATGTTACTGAATTCTGGCGGTAAAGGTGGAGTCAAAAACTGAGAGGTGAGTGATTGCTGAGGTGAAATTGTTAACCAAACTCCATCCGGGTAGCAATGTATTACTGCATTCAATTCCTTCAACAAATTTAACCCCAGCAAATTCTCCCCACAGTTTGTAGTAAGTAGAAATGGACACTGCTCCGTCAAGGGACCCAGTGTTAATGGTACCGGCAAAGAGACCGGACAAACTACAGGTGTGCCTGAAAACCCTACGGAAACGTTGGACTGCCCTGACAGGGGAATGTTTGGACCCCGTGAATGGTCAATGGAACACTTTTGTGCTCCCGTATCTACTAAAAATAGATGCTTCCTATTTCCCACCGCCATCTCAACGTAGGGACCTTTCTGATGAACGGGATTAGGCGTTGGTTCCAAATCCTGCTTCGGGCAATCCTAACGAAACAAAATGTCATCAAAAGGAAGCTCCTCAGAGAGGTACGCGGCAGAAGGATGATCAAAAATGTTTCTATTATCCACATTCGAAACTTGTTTATCCTGTGAAGAAGGTTACTGTGATTCTGGCGCAAACTGACCTCTGCCAGGGCCCCCCACACCTGGGCTACCTCTGGATCGTCTACCCATGTTCCCAAATGACCTTTGCTGCAAGGTTGGACATTGTGCGCACCAGTGACTTTCCTGTCGACAATAGGCACACTGGTTAATGGTTACCGGAGCCAGGGGCGTACTTCTCTGTGGAACGTACTGACCTCTAAATTGATTACCCCCTCTAGGGTTTCTAACAATCTGTTGTAATAGTAATTTTGTTTTCAGGTCACCCTTTTTTTTCCAAGTTTTTCCTTTTCATTATTCACACGATTTTCATAATACTGAGCCATGTGCAGTACTTCTGATTGAGACTTCGCCTGCCAAGCGCTTTCGGAAGACATAATCTGTAGCTGGATATCAGGCAGCAATCCACGTACAAATCTGTCGACAAACAGCCTTTTCCCTGACTCTGTGCCTAAGTCTTGTCCACTGAAATCTGAAAATACCTGTTCAAACCGATTGAAGAACTCGGTAGCACCCTCAGACTTTCCTTGGACACAGGCCGTAAACTTGTCCCAAATTATTCTTTTTTCAGGAACTATAGTTTTTAATTTCACAATAATCCTATCAGGCAAAGTTAATATCACTTGAGGCGGTCGCTCACCAGCTGGTCTTTCTCTGTCAAGCCTAACCATGTTATCCCATGTATCTCCTAACCCAGGTACATCATCTACAGTCCTAATCTGTTTCCATAAATCAACTGGCAGGAGTACGGGAAATAATAAATCAATATCACTTAAGGTGAATACCAATGATTGTAAGACCGACTCTATTTCTTTTTAGAACCCCGTCAGATTCTTTCTTATATCAGGAATAGATTGCTTTATGGTGTTCACTTCCTGTCTCAAGAACGGGACGTGAACAAACTGCGATACGTAATGTGCAGGAATGTCCACAGCGACTATTCCTGGTGCAGCATCGGCCGCAATCTCAACTTTCGGGACAAATGTCGGAGGGACCTCTCTCATAGGCAACTGAGAAGTAGGTAGCTCCGAACGCTTACTAAGCAACAGAGCCAAATCATGCGCTAAGGCAGTCGACGAAGTATCAATCGAAAAGGCTCTCTTATAAACACTCAACAATTCTGAGGAACAACAAATCTTTCTTTTTACACACTCATTCTGCAGGTATTCTACCATAACCTGTATCACTTTCTTTTGCATTTCTAACGTATACTGACCATACGTGTCATATACTACATCTGGAGTTATCGACATATCCGAAATCCATCTTATCGCATCCTTTGTACAAATTTGCGCTTCCTCACCTATCAATTCACGGCGAGGAGAAAACCGTTTCTGTAAGAACATAGTACCTAAACTATCACCATCTGCTTCTTCATTCTGTAACTCTTCCAACTCCTTCCTATACAAAAAAATCCTCTTGACATGCCCATTTACTTTCTCCGCAGTATCTCTAGACAACGCTAAGGCGTTCAAATCCTGTAACCCTTGTGGGAGATCTACATTGTTTAATCTATTCCACATTATACTCAAATGAATCCCTAACCCTTCAATAAAAACATTTTTCTCAGGAATACTTTTTACATTTTCAAGTGTGGAAAAAACATCAGCTTGTTCACCCTTCTCCATACAATGTTGAGCCCAAGCAATCAATCCATTCTTTTTATCTGGGGACACAGTATTACAAATCACAAACCTTGATCCCGCTCCCTGGTCTACTACAAGCGATGCAGAATCACTTGGAAGAGGAAGAGTAGGCACATACTGAATATCAACAGGTGGAGGCAAGAGGGCAGGCAAAGGAGCGGCGGCTGGAAGAACAACAGGAAGTACAACAGGGAGGACCGGAGAACCTATAGGAGGAGGAATAACGACAGGAAGGGGCAAAGTGCCAAGAGGAGGGACGTACAGGGGTGGCGCAGAGGTATCGGGCCTTCGTTCATGCAAAAGTTTGTTAATCAATTCATCGGACGAATGAAAATCTTTTGAAGGGTACATTTTCTGAATGCCTAATTGAAACGCTCTGTCCGTGTTCCTAACTGATTCCAATTGTTTATTTTGATCATATAACAGTGCCTTTTCGGCATTCGTCATATGTCGACGCATATGTTTCTCTCTACTCTTTTGTTGCTGCAAAGCTTCTGTTTTCCAAATGTGCAATGCGTCAAATGCTGCAGGTCTAGCCTTTTTCTTTACCAATACAGACTCTAGATATTCTATACGAGGGATTTCAAAGCTACCATTGGTTGGCCACCGAAGATTAGAGTTATGTCTGGTCTGTCTGTGCCAAATATCATTAAATGCTATACTACCAAAGCCTTTCTTACAGTACATAGTACATGCCGGCAACCCCTCCTGTGGTGCGGGACGGCTATCTTCCAAAGATTGTCTGTCGCTGCGGAATAATGCCCTGAAGCAGGCAGACAATTTCCCAGGCATATCAGAATTCTGGTGTTACCTGGTCAAATAATTGTGCTCGCGAGTACAATGCGCCAAATTCAAATTGTCAGGGTTAAATTAAGAATCGGGTCACGATTCACCTGACCAAAGGACTGGGAGGCCCGATCGGGTTACTACGGACAATTCTAAGGACCCACGTGTCTGGTGATTTCGGCAAATTTACTCACCTCGATATATGGACCCTCGTCAAGACGTCGTCTCGGGCTCAACTCACCATTCAGGGATCGGATCGTGCTGTTCCGTCGAGGAAGTCACTTCTCGTCCAGAGGGGCCGTTTTGTTCGCACCGTCCGATCCTGGTCCGATAGCCGAGCCAACCTTCAACGAGACAAAGTCAATCTTGAGGGTCCCTATTCGGGCGCCATCTGTGGAATCAGAAAATACAATATTAGGGCTTTTACACCATGCAAAGAGAAATACACCAACACGGGCTTGTAAAGATTCCCAGAATCTTTATTGCAATACTGAACAGTTTATAAAACAAAGTACACAAATAGCTATTTGGCCGTCAGTACATCACAGAGACCACCAGCAGGTTCAATGTGAGCAGTGAACAGGAATTGCCAGCTGGACATCAGTGTATTTATACAGTTTCTTCATAACGATGTCCAGCCTCCTACGAGTTAATCATGTACTGGGCTAGGGTTCGTGCCAGGTTCATTCCTAATTTACATATCTCGTGCATGCGGTTTACTTTTTAATACATTTACTAACAAGCACTATTATTCTCTGGGTTTAACTTTACACTCTTTACACATTTGCTTTAATGCAGGTCAAACAGATGTTTCGCATGCCATGTTTAAATAGCGTTATTGTTCTTGTATACTTGTAGGTTAACATCGCCGATTCAAGTAATCCCCTGATCCCGAGGTCAACAAAGGACAAGGTCTACATGACCCTAACATGTAGCCTGCAGGCAGGTTGGAAATTAACTCTCCTACAGAGGTTGAAGAGGTTAAAGTAAGAACAAGAGAACACAGGTCGGCCATTTTAGGCCACAGGGTGACTTTGCACGATAAACTAAAATGGCGGCTTTAACCTAAAATGGAGGCTTGATTCACTTAAAGTCACGGCCTTGCAATACGGATTTCTTCGCAAAGCGACTGGGCATAGGCCAACATATACAATGAGGACGAAACAATATTATATCAGTTTTAACACCTTCTGTGTCCCCCTTGAATAATCTTTCACCCCATAGTATTCCTTCTTTTTATTCTATTTGCCTGATTAATGAGGCTGAGGTTATTGCCGTCATTTCTCGTTCACACTCTATGGCTGCTCCTTCTGACACTTTCCCTGGGGCCTTGGTGAAACCGATCTTTTCTGCCCTTGCCCCAGTTCTCAGAGAGTTTTTCAATACGCTTCTTACGTCTACTTAATCTGGATTCCATTCAGGGTAGTCTACTGGAACTGATCTTCTTTCTATATCTGATCAATTTCTTCATACTTGTTACTGTAAACGTTCTTCCATTCTGGTCCTGCTTGACCTCAGTGCTGCTTTTGACAACGCAGACCACTCTGCTTTACTATTGATTCTTTTTTCTTTTGGGTTTATTTCTTTAATTTTATTTTTTATTTAGACATTTATATGAGTGCACCAAGCCCAAGGGCATCTAGGCACTGATTACAGTCATACAAGTGAATAAAGACGGGGAGAGGGCACTGTGGTGTAGGGGAAGAAAGTCTTAAAGAGGTCGGTTTTGAGCTTCTTTCTGAAACTGCCATAGGATGGTTCATTAAGAGTTGACCGAGAAGCTCATTCCACAGCGTTGGGGCACAGTCTTTGAAGCTGCCCTCCCAGCCATTTTGCAGTTGTATCTCAGGGTGACAAGGCAGTGCTTGTAGGCTGCACATTGTGGACTCGCTGGTAAGTGTCTTGAGATTTTGGTGATAGATAAGATCTTGAAGATAATCTTATCTTTAACCAGGAGCGAGTGAGTAGATGTCCTGGCTTCCGATATGTTGTCACGCTTTCCATGTCAACTGCCGCTCTCAGTGCATTGTTTTGGATTTATTGAAGTTTAGGTTTTTGGTGGATGTACCACAAAACAGAGTGTTACAATAATGAGGTTTTGAGCAAATGAGGGCCCGAGCAACTTCGAGACAAATTTTCATGAATAGAAAAGGTACGCTGTCAGTGATAAGCTTGTTGGCCTAGCCTGAAGTTGAGACAAAGTGGTTGGTTTGGCGTGTCATATTGAGTGCAGAGTCCAAGTAGATGCCAAGGGTTTTTACAGCAGCAGCAATGGGGATGATCTGGCCATTGATGGAGAAGGAGTTATAATCATGATGAAGCTTGGTTAGCCTTGCCGTAGGGCCCACGAGAAGGAGCTCAGTCTTCTCATCATTTGGATAGATGCAGTGTGTAGCCATCCAGGCTTGTATTGTCTCATAGATGTGATTGACGTTGAGTGAGCCTTGTATGTAATTGGCCAAGAGGGCGATGAGGATCTGGGTGTCGTCTGCATAGTTGGTGTATGAGTTACCTAGCGAGTCGAGGTGGTCGAAGAGAGGTTTGGTATAGATGTTATATAATGTTGGGGAGATGCAAGAGCCTTGTGGTATGCTGCATGCTGTGGGATTTGGGTGCACCAAGGCTTCACCAGCAAACACTCTGGAGGTTCTGTCAGCGAGGAACAAAGTGACCCATTTGGCTGCGTCAGACGAGAAGTGTGCTGAGGACGCGAGGTGGTGGCAAGTGTGCTGTTGTTGACCAGGTCAGACATGGCAGAAAGGTCCAGGAGAAGGAGTAAAGAGATGTTGCCTGGGTCATAGGCATCATCAAGCTGAATTTTGAGGTCTAGCAGTGCTGTTACCATTCCATGTTTGGGCCAGAACCCAGACTGTCAGGAGCCTAGAATGTGTTGAGACTCTAGGATGTCCTGAATTTACAGGTCAGCGACCGTCTCGATGATATTTAACAAGAAAGGTACTGTGGTGATGTGACAGTACTTGGCGAGGTTGGTGGGGTCAAGGGTGGGTTTCTTGAGAAGAGGGGACACCCAGGAAAGTTTGAGATGCAGTGCAGAGGCAAAGGAGGAGTTGGTGATGGCAGCAATGAGAGGGAGAAGGGGTTCAGCACAATCCATCACAATGGGGGCTGGGCAGGATCGGGAGGGTTTGAAACCTTTGATACTATTTCTAAGGGTGTTGTAGCTGGTTGGCTGTAACTGGAAGGCAGGGAAGTTCCTAGGTTCTGCAGGTGTTGTGGTGGAGGGTGCCATGGTGTTGAGTTGTTTGGCTGCAATCCTTTGTTGTAGAAGAGTGACTTGGTTTGTGAGGGTGTCTTGCATGAAATGGCACCATGCAGTATCTTTGTGGATGGTGGTGGGGGTGACAGGGATCTCCAGGTCACGGAGGATGGAAAAGAGATCATTAGAACTGGAGGATGCTTTGGAAATTCTTTCATTGTAGGTGGATGCCTTGGCCTGGATGAATTTCCAAAGCATCCTCCAGTTCTCATGAACTCTTTTCCTTCTTCTGTGAGCTGGTTTGCAGGTTGTGTTCCAAAATGGTTTTCTTCCTATCTTGCACATTGTTCTTTTTCTGTATCCTGGAAGGGTTTAACTTCCCTCTCATCCTCTCTAGCCTATGGTGTTCCTCAAGGGTCTGTCCTGGTTCTGGTTTTAGTCATGTCTTACACCTCTTCAATGATCACCCGTATCACTGATTTTGGTTTTCCAGTGCACCTGTATGCTGATGATACCCAGATTTGTGTTTATTTTGCTTTGTTTAATGATTTTATTCACTCCCATCTGTCTTCCTCTCTTGCCTCTATTTCCTCTTGGAGGTCTTCTGGTTTTCTTGGTTTAAATACTAAGAAAATGAAAGTCATCTTCCAAAATCACTCCCGCTATCAATTTAACTCCCTCCTGTCTCTTCCCTTATCATCTCAAGAATGCAATCTTATTTGTTCCTTCTTTTTCTTTTCAGGTTCAAATGTCTTCTGTTGTTCATTCTCGTCTTTTTCTTCTGCACATACATTGATTCAAGTCAGTCTCTGAAGCAGATTCCAAACTCATTCTAAAAGGCCTTAAACCTTTGCAGTGCTCTGACGCCTCTCACAAAGTTCATCAATACCGCCTTTACCACCTGTTCACTTCTCACAAGCCTTAAGTAAGCTTGGGTTCTCCCCTGCTCAAAGAACCAAACTTGGATCCTCTATCTCCACCAACTACTGCTCTATCACAACAGTCCCCTTCCTTCTAAAGATCCTGGATTGACTAGCCCACATCCAAATTCAGCAATATCTCAACTCCCACAACATCCTCAGAATCTGACAGTCAGGCCTCCGCCTGGGGCATGGCACTGAATTGGCCATGCTTGACTTAAAGAACCATCACAACAAGCTCAAAGATGAAGGAAAGCCAGCACTCCTCCTACTCCTAGACCTGTTTGTAGTCTTCTACCTGGTAGACTACAAGATATTCTACCAGCAGCTCATGTCAAAAGCCAACTTCTCCCTTGAAGCTACTAGCTGGATCACCTTCTTCCTTGCTGACAGAATCATCATAGTCTTCTCAGAAATTGCATTAGCACCACAGGCGAAGATTTCCTGTGGTAAATCTCAAGGTGCCTGTGTCTCTCCCACGCTCTACAATTTTTTTCACCAAACCACTATTTGACCCTCTGGACAAACTAGGCTTCTCCAGCATGGAGTCTGGCACGGCTTCACATGCTCATGATTATTCCCTGTCATTAGGCTGGGAATCCTTGGCATAGAAATAATCTGTTTCAGTTTCATTTCTGAACTGTCTTTCTCTTAACAACCAATCACTGAGCTCTGGGTCATACTGCCCCCAGCCAATGACTTCCCTCTACCTAAGCCCCTCCTCTGGCAGCCATCTTCAGATCTTTACCACACATTCAAGTGTTGGTAGTCCTCGTGATTAGCTTGCATGCTTTTATTGCGTTTTTCACTTTTTGGAAGAGTACTACTCTATTTTTTGGTCAATCGAGACTTGTGCTTCATCGATCACCCTTATGATTAACAGGGACTCTTTTTTCAGATTCTTCAGCGCCCCTCATTTGGGATTTCATCGAATTTCTTCATGGAGGCTTCCAGAAGATTCTTCAGGCCTATACCGCATTCAGCATGTCGGAGGAGAAGAAGGATTCCACCCCCCTTTTCAAGGTTTGTTCTGACTGCGGCTTACAGAATGTTTACACGGACGACAAACATTCCCAATGCCTTTACTGACGGTACCCAATGCACAAGGAGGATGATTGTGCATTTTGCTTTGAATTCTCAACATGCACGTTGAAGCATTCGCTGCAGACCAAGGCCTCTGCACTGGGTGGGTCCAACATGGATGCCTCTCCCGGATCCGGGAAAGCTGAGTCCTTTGAGGGAGCCCCTCCCACAGGGGTCCAACAAAAAGCCAAGCACTGCGAGTCCACTGCCACCGGGAGCACTGTTGCAGCGAGCTCCTCTGCAGCCAGGGTGCATCCGACATCTCAAGCAACTTCGTTCACCAGCCAATTCTCAGGATCTTTCTCCAAGAGTAAATCGGACCATCCGGGCACACTCAAGGTGGCCCCAGACACGGCCAAGAAGAAGTCGAAAGCCAGCCTGCCCTCGACGGAGAAGGCCAAGGGGGACAAGGTATCTGGGACGGCCATGAAGGCCAAGCAAGACAAGGGACCGGTCCTGACCGTGAAGACCCAGGTACACCCGACAGAGGCTCTGCCTTCCATCGAGGTGGTGGTGGTGTCCCTTTCGAAGGCCACGGCGGCGGACCCGTAGGGCGCTCTTCCGAAGGCAAGAGTGTCCGTCCCTGCCAGGAGGGAATCTTCATTCCAACCCATTGAGAAGACCCTAGAGAAGAAGAGTTGTATTTGTATTTATTATGTTTATATAGTGCTTTAATCCAAATCGCCTTACGGTTTATAGTCATAATACCGAAGTTTGAAATCTCGAAAAAAAAAATCTCGAAAAAAAAGGCCGAAAAAAAAAAGATCGCATTTTTTTTAATGATGTTTTTTTTTTTAAAATGGGGGGGGTTCCCCCCCAACCCCTCTTTTTTTCAATTTTTTTTTTATTTTAACCCTTTTTTTACTTACCTGACCCAAAAAATACATATGTATAAAAAAAAAATTAGATATTTTTTTTTCAGCCTTTTTTTTCGAGATTTTTGTTATTCGAGATTTTTTTTTCGTCCTTTCGACCGACCACCTCGTCTTACATTATAACAACAGAATACATAGAACATTATAACAGTAGAAGCAATTTACATCATGAATCAAAACAATAAAACAGTAAGTAGAGCAATTAACCTGTGAGGGAAGAGAGAAGGGGTGAGGAAGGGAAGGAGGAGGGAAACAGAAGGTGTCTAAGGGTAAAAATAAAGGATGGTAAAGAGAAGGGGAAAATAAAGGGGTAGACCTGCGCTTTAACCCTGATCCTTCAGGTATAGTACAGACATATCCAAGATTGGATCAGTGAGAAGAGATGACACTCTTTAGTACATTTCACATTTTATTAGCCAAATTTAGCATATGAAAAAACCATTTTCCACAGTATAAAAAATTCATAAAAACTTTTTCATATCAACATTCATAGCCACATACAAAGCTCATTCTTACATACACACACAATATATCAACACCCATGATATTTCATCTCTCATTGGGTTTTTCAGTATACAACTTCATTGCCTAAATGCCCTAATAGACCCAGTCCCTAAAATTAGGTGTCGTGGTGTATCTAACGCCAGTTCTTTGGGTCAGGTATTTGTCACACAGAAACGTCGACACGTGTTTCGGTCGGAGACCTTCCTCAGGACGTGAGGCAAAGCAAAGTTCTTTGCCCCGATTCTTTACTACGGGTGGGTCCGTGACCAATCCCCAAGTTCCAAGTCGAGGGAAGATGAACGGGATATCGGAAATTAATCCTCCAATAGCTTCAGTGCAAATACTGAACTTGTGCCCATGGTACAGCTTGAGACCAAAAGTCGGGGTGTTTCTACCGCGGCCTTCGGCATAGAAATTGCACGCTTGATGTCCCAATAACTGTATTTCCGCACGGTAACCACGTCTGACTTCAAACCCTTTCGAAATAGCTGGATGCTATTTCGAAGTCTGACTTCAAACCCTTTCGAAATTTTTTCATATGCTAAATTTGGCTAATAAAATGTGAATATGTACTAAAGAGTGTCATCTCTTCTCACTGGTAAAGGGAAGAGGCAGGGTAGAGAGGTTCATAGGAACCTCATAGGAAAGATGCAAGGGGAGGAGAGAGAATGAGAGGTCGGGACGGTTTCATGGTGGAGAATGGAGAAGGAGAGATTTCAGGGAAGTGCGGAAGGAGGAAAAGGAAGGAGGAAAAGGTAGGTATAGAGCGGATTGAGAGAGGTAAGGAGTTCCAGTGCAGAGGGGCTAGGAGCTGAAAAGAGCGGAAACGGGAGGAGGCACATGGGGAACGAGTGACATTGAGAAGGAAGTGGTCAGCGGAACTAAGGGAGCAGGAAGGAGTGTAGAAAGGGAGGAGAGAGGAGAGATAATGGGGAGCAAGATCCTGGAGAGATTTAAAGACTAGACAGAGGAAATTAAATTTAAGTTGGGAGTGAAAGGGAAGCCAGCCAAGGAAGGAAAGCGAAGAAGACATGGAGTCATGAAGGGCAAGGAGACAGAGGATACGGACGGCTGAGTGGTAAATGGATTTGAGAGGGGCAAAATGAGAAGCAGGTAGTCCAAAGAGTAAAGAGGAGCAATAGAAGAGGCAAGAGAAGATAAGGGAGGAGATTAAAAGTTTAGTAACATGGAAGGTGAGAGAGGAGCAGACTTTGCAAATATTGAAAAGGTGGTAGTGACAGGCGCGAGAGGTAAGAGAAATATGGTGGGTAAAAGGAGAGGCAGGAGTTCTAGTGAATTTCTACATTGTGAGCCTGCGCAGAGATAGGAAGATTTGAGGGGGGAAAGTGAATGAAAGGTGGAGAACAGGGAGGGGGAAGAGTGTTGGAGGGAAAGAATAAGACTGCAGTTTTATCAGTATTGAGAGAAAGAAAGCAGGATGACATCCAGTTGTTAATGGCAGTAAGGTAGTAAGAGAGTTTAAGGTGGAGGTCAGAGGAGAAGGAAAAGAAGGAAAGGAAGAGTTGGGTGTCATCAGCATAGACATGGTGAGAAATACCAAATGAAGAGATAACAGGGGCAAGAAGAGAGGTGTAAAGAGATAATAGGAAAGGGCCGAGAATCGAACCCTGGGGTACGCCGTATTTCAGACGGAGGGTAGACGAGGAACGACCACCCCAGAAGACAGCATATGAGCAGGAGGAGAGGTAAGAGGAGAGCCAGTTAAGAACAGAGCCTCTCAAACCAAAGTAAGAAAGAGTGTTGAGAAGTAGGGGGTGATCAACAGTCTCAAAAGAAGCAGAAAGGTCTACAAGGATAAGGACAGAGGATTGTTTAGAGTATCAAGCTGAGAGAAGGGAGTTAAGAATATAAGTGAGGGCAGTTTCAGGAGAGTGTTTAGGTTGGAAACCAGATTGAGAGGGGGTAGGAGAGAGAGATTAGTGACAAAGGCTGAGAGTTGGGAGTAGGAGAGGTGTGCTTGTAGTTTAGAGAGGAATGGGAGAAGAGAGATTGGATGGTAGTTAGAGGTAAGAAGGGGATTATCAGAATGTTTCTTCAGAATAGGTATGATAGTGGCATGCTTAAATGCGGAGAGGAAGGTAGCTGAGGAAAGACAGGTGTTTAAGAAGGAAGTTAGGTAAGGAATAAGAAGCGGGTAGATCTTAGGGATAAGGAGGGTGGGGAGAGGGTCAGTTGGGGCAGACGTAGGGAGGAAGAAGTTTGCAAAGTCAGAAGGAGAAAGGGTGGAAGAGACTGAAGGGTTGGGTTAGGAGGGGAAAGAAGACGAGAAAGGGTTTGAAAGATACAGCAAGGGTGAGAGGCTTGGGAATGGAGAAGATTAAAATAGTAGGAACGTTTAGCAGAGGTAAGGCATGAGTCATAAAGAGAATGGTAGGAGAAATATGAGGTTTGGTTGGATTGTGAGGGACATTTGAGCCAGAGTCGCTCGAGACATCGAAGGAGACGATGCATGGATAAGAGTTGAGGAGGAAGCCATGGTTGAGAGGCTTTAGGACGGAAAGAGAAGAGGGGGTAAAGTAGATCAAGAGCGGAGGAGATAGGACAGGAAAAAGTGGATAGAGCTTCATTGGCCGAAAGAGAAGAGAAATCAGGGAGTGGGGGAAGAGAGGAGCAGCAAGTGTTAAAAAAGAGAGATGGTAGGGGAGGGTATAGGAGAAGATGAATGCGGACGGGGAGTGAGGGAAAAGAAGAGTAAAGTATGGTCAGAGAGATAGATAGGTACTGTAGAGCTGGTAGAAGAGGGGCAGGTTGAGTTGAGTAGGAGAGGAAGGGAGAGGGGAAAGGAGACAGGAGTCAAGGATGGAGAAAAAAGGGGAGGATTGAGGGGGAGTAGGGAGGTGAAGATTAAAGTCGCCAAGTACAGTTGGAGGAGAGGGGGATGGCGAGGGAGGGTAGGCATGGAGTAGGAAGAGTGGGGCAGGGGTTTGGGGAGGAGAATGGACATGAGGAAGAGGGAGATGGAGAGTAGGAGAGGAAGGGGATAGGGGAGAGGGGGGGAGAAGGAGGGCAAAGAGAAATGAGGACATGGAGAGAGGAATCTGACAAAATGCATAACATAGGGGAGGAGAGTGGTATGGTGAAGATGGAATAAAAAGGGAACAAAGATGGGGGAAGGTGTATGGAGGAAGGAGCAAAAGAGGAAGGCGTCAAAGGGGAGATTAGTCAATCAGGACCATGGTGAGTGAACCTAGGATCAGAGATCACAGGAGGGGAGGGAGGTTGTTTAATTGGGTGAAAAGAGGTGGAGGGATAATGAGTGGGGCAGCAGTAGTGACACAAAACAAACAAACAAACAAACAAACAGTGAGGGTGATGACTAGTCCTTACCAGGGAGGACTTAGTGGCGGATAAAAGCCAGGAGCAATGAAGGGGCAGCAGATACAGGAGGTCATGTCTCTCTCCCTCCCGCCAGACCCCCTTCATGCCCCGTGTGTCTCTCTCCCTTCCGCACAGCCCCCGCTCATGCCCCGTGTGTCTCTCTCCCCTTCCCCTCACCCCCCGGTCATGCCCCGTGTCTGTCTTCTGTTTCCCCCGCTCATGCCCCATGTCTGTCAACTGTTCTCCCCCCCACTCATGCCCCGTATCTGTCTCCTGTTCCCCTCATGTGCCGTGTCTGTCTCCTGTTGCCCCCCACACCCCCCATTCATGCCCCGTGTCTGTCTCTCCTGTTCTTCCCACCCCCCGCTAATGCCCCGTGTCTGTGTCCTGTTCCCTCCACCCCCCGCTCATGTCCCGTGTCTATCTCCTGTTCCCCTCATGTGCCGTGTCTGTCTCCTGTTGCCCCCCACACCCCCCATTCATGCCCCGTGTCTGTCTCTCCTGTTCTTCCCACCCCCCGCTAATGCCCTGTGTCTGTGTCCTGTTCCCTCCACCCCCCGCTCATGTCCCGTGTCTATCTCCTGTTGCCCCCACCCCCCCGCTCATGCCCCGTGTCTGTCTCCTGTTCCCCCCACCCGCTCATGCCCCGTGTCTCTCTCTTGTTGCCCCCACCCCCCCCCGCTCATGCCCCGTGTCTGTCTCCTGTTCTCCCCACCCCCCGCTCATGCCCCGTGTATGTCTCCTGTTCCTCCCACCCCCCGCTCATGAACCGTGTCTGTCTCCTGTTGCCCCCCACCCCCCGCTCATGCCCTGTGTCTGTCTCCTGTCCTCCCCAACCCCGCTCATGCCCCGTGTCTGTCTCCTGTTCCTCCCACCCCCCGCTCATGCCCCGTGTCTGTCTCCTGTTCCCCCCCACCCCCCCGCTCATGCCCCGTGTCTGTTCTCCCCACCCCCCGCTCATGCCCCGTGTATGTTGTTCCCCCCACCCCCTGCTCATGCCCCGTGTCTGTCTCCTGTTCCCCCCACCCCTCGCTCATGCCCGGTGTCTGTCTCCCGTTGCACCCCACCCCCTGCTCGCACCCTTGTCTGTCTCCTGTTCTCCCCACCACCCGCTCATGCTCCGTGTCTGTCTCCTGTTCCCCCCACCCCCTGCTCATGCCCTGTGTCTGTCTCCTGTTGCCCCCCACCCCCCGCTCATGCCCCGTGTCTGTCTCCTGTTGCCCCCCACCCCATCTCATGCCCTGAGTCTGTCTCCTGTTGCCCCTCACCCCCCGCTCATGCCCCGTGTCTGTCTCCTGTTGCCCCCCACCCCCCGCTCATGCCCTGTGTCTGTCTCTGTTGTTCCCCCCACCCCTCGCTCATGCCCCGTGTCTGTCTCCTGTTCCCCCCACCCCCCGCTCATGCCCCGTGTCTCTCTCCTGTTGCCCCCCACCCCCCGCTCATGCCCCGTGTCTGTCTCCTGTTCCCCCCACCCGCTCATGCCCCGTGTCTGTCTCCTGTTGCCCCCCAGCCCCCGCTCATGCCCAGTGTCTTTCTCCTGTACCCCCCACCCCCCGCTCATGCCCCGTGTCTCTCTCCTGTTGGCCCCACCCCCCGCTCATGCCCCTTGTCTGTCTCCTGTTCTCCCCACCCCCCGCTCATGCCCTGTGTCTGTGTCCTGTTCCCCCCACCCCCCGCTCATGCCCCGTGTCTATCTCCTGTTGCCCCCCACCCCCCCGCTCATGCCCCGTGTCTGTCTCCTGTTCCCCCCACCCGCTCATGCCCCGTGTCTCTCTCTTGTTGCCCCCCACCCCCTGCTCATGCCCCGTGTCTGTCTCCTGTTCTCCCCACCCCCCGCTCATGCCCCGTGTCTGTCTCCTGTTCCTCCCACCCCCCGCTCATGCCCCGTGTCTGTCTCCTGTTGCCCCACTTGCTCATGCCCCGTGTCTCTCTCTTGTTGCCCCCACACCCCCGCTCATGCCCTGTGTCTGTCTCCTGTTCTCCCCACCCCCCGCTCATGCCCCGTGTCTGTCTCCTGTTCCTCCCACCCCCCGCTCATTCCCCGTGTCTGTCTCCTGTTGCCCCCCACCCCCCCCGCTCATGCCCTTGTGTCTGTTCCCCCCACCCGCCGCTCATGCTCCATGTCTGTCTCCTGTTCCCCCCACCCCCCGCTCATGCCCCGTGTCTCTCCTGTTGCCCCCCACCCCTTGCTCATGCCCCGTGTCTGTGTCTGTTGCCCCCCACCCCCCGCTCATGCCCCGTGTCTGTCTCCTGTTCTCCCCACCCCCCGCTCATGCTCCGTGTCTGTCTCCTGTTCCCCCCACCCCCTGCTCATGCCCCGTGTCTGTCTCCTGTTGCCCCCACACCCCCCGCTCATGCCCCGTGTCTGGCTCCTGTTGCCCCCAGCCCCCGCTCATGCCCCGTGTCTGTCTCCTGTTGCCCCCCACCCGCCGCTCATGCCCCGTGTGTGTCTCTGTTGTTCCCCCCACCCCCGCTCATGCCCCGTGTCTGTCTCCTGTTCCCCCCACCCCCCGCTCATGCCCCATGTCTCTCTCCTTTTGGCCCCCACCCCCCGCTCATGCCCCGTGTCTGTCTCCTGTACCCCCCCACTCCCCGCTCATGTGCCCTGTGTCTGTCTCCTGTTCCCCCACCCACTTATGTCCCGTTTCTCTCTCCTGTTGCCCCCCGCTCATGCCCCGTGTCTGTCTCCTGTTCCCCCCTCCCGCTCATGCCCCGTGTCTCTCTCCTGTTGCCCTCCCACCCCCCGCTCATGCCCTGTGTCTGTCTCCTGTATCCCCCACCCCCTGCTCATGCCCCGTGTCTCTCTCCTGTTGCCCCAACCCCCCCGCTCATGCCCCGTGTCTGTCTTCTGTTCCCCCCACCCCCCGCTCATACCCCGTGTCTGTCTCCTGTTCCCCCCACCCCCCGCTCATGCCCCGTGTCTGTCTCCTGTATCCCCCACCCCCTGCTCATGCCCCGTGTCTCTCTCCTGTTGCCCCAACCCCCCCGCTCATGCCCCGTGTCTGTCTTCTGTTCCCCCCACCCCCCGCTCATACCCTGTGTCTGTCTCCTGTTCCCCCACCCCCCGCTCATGCCCCGTGTCTGTCTCCTGTTGCCCCCACCCATGCACCGTGTCGGTCTCCTGTACCCCCCCACTCCGCGCTCATGCCCCGTTTCTCTTTCCTTGTACCCCCCACCCCCCCGCTCATGCCCTGTGTCTGTCTCCTGTTGCCCCCCACCCCCTCGCTCATGCCCCGTATCTGTCTCCTGTTCCCCCCCATCCCCAGCTCATGCCCCGTGTCTGTCTCCTGTTCTCCCCACCCCCCGCTCCTGCCCCGTGTGTTTCCTGTTCTCCCCACCCCCCGCTCATGCCCCGTGTCTCTCTCCTGTTGGCCCCACCCCCGCTCATGCCCCGTGTCTGTCTCCTGTTGCCCCCCAACCCCCCGCTCATGCTCCGTGTCTGTCTCCTGAACCCCCCCGCCCCCGCTCATGCACCCTGTCTCTCTCCTGTTGGCCCCACCCCCCACTCATGCCCCGTGTCTGTCTCCTTTCCCCCCCACCCCCGCTCATGTCCCGTGTGTGCCCTGTACCCCCCCGCTCATGCCCCGTGTCTCCCTCATGTTCCTCCCCACCCCCCGCTCATACCCCGTGTCTCCCTCATGTTCCTCCCCACCCGCTGCTCATGCCCCGTGTCTCTCTCGTGTTCCACCACCACCGCTCATGCCCCGTGTTTGTCTCCTGTTCTCCCCACCCCCCGCTCATGCCCCGTGTCTGTCTCCTGTTCCTCCCAACCCCCGCACATGCCCCGTGTCTGTCTCCTGTTGCCCCCACCCGCTCATGCCCCGTGTCTCTCTCTTGTTGCCCCCCCGCTCATGCCCCGTGTCTGCCTCCTGTTCTCCCCACCCCCCGCTCATGCCCCGTGTCTGTCTCCTGTTCCTCCCAACCCCCGCACATGCCCCGTGTCTGTCTCCTGTTGCCCCCACCCGCTCATGCCCCGTGTCTCTCTCTTGTTGCCCCCCCGCTCATGCCCCGTGTCTGCCTCCTGTTCTCCCCACCCCCCGCTCATGCCCTCTGACTGTCTCCTGTTCCTCCCACCCCCCGCTCATGCCCCGTGTCTGTCTCCTGTTGCCACCCACCCCCCGCTCATGTCCCGTGTCTGTTCTCCCCACCACCGCTCATGCCCCGTGTCTGTTGTTCCCCCCACCCCCTGCTCATGCCCGGTGTCTGTCTCCTGTTCCCCCCACCTCTCGCTCATGCCCCGTGTCTGTCTCCTGTTCCCCCCACCCCCCGCTCATGCCCTGTGTCTCTCCTGTTGCTCCCCACCCCCTGATCATGCCCCGTGTCTGTCTCCTGTTGCCCCCCACCCCCCGCTCATGCCCCGTGTCTGTCTCCTGTACTCCCCACCCCCCGCTCATGCTCCGTGTCTGTCTCCTGTTCCCCCCACCCCCTGCTCATGCCCTGTGTCTGTCTCCTGTTGACCCCCACCCCCCGCTCATGCCCCGTGTCTGTCTCCTGTTGCCCCCCACCCCCCACTCATGCCCCGTGTCTGTCTCCTGTTGCCCCCCACCCCCCGCTCATACCCTGTGTCTGTCTCCTGTTGCCCCCAACCCCTCTGTCATGCCCTGTGTCTGTCTCTGTTGTTCCCCCCACCCCCCGCTCATGCCCCGTGTCTGTCTCCTGTTCCCCCCAACCCCTGCACATGTCCCGTGTCTCTCTCCTGTTGCCCCCCACCCCCTGCTCATGCCCTGTGTCTGTCTCCTGTACCCCCCACCCCCCGCTCATGCCCTGTATCTGTCTCCTGTTCCCCCCACCCGCTCATATCCCGTGTCTCTCTCCTGTTGCCCTCCCCGCTCATGCCCTGTGTCTGTCTCCTGTTCCCCCACCCGCTCATGCCCAGTATCTGTCTCCTGTTCCCCCATCCCCCGCTCATGCCCCGTGTCTGTCTCCTGTTCTCCCCACCCCCCGCTCCTGCCCCGTGTGTTTCCTGTTCTCCCCACCCCCCGCTCATGCCCCGTGTCTCTCTCCTGTTGGCCCCACCCCCGCTCATGCCCCGTGTCTGTCTCCTGTTGCCCCCCAACCCCCCGCTCATGCCCCGTGTCTGTCTCCTGTACCCCCCCACCCCCGCTCATGCCCCGTGTCTCTCTACTGTTGGCTCCACCCCCCACTCATGCCCCGTGTCTGTCTCCTTTCCCCCCCACCCCCGCTCATGTCCCGTGTGTGCCCTGTACCCCCCACTCATGCCCCGTGTCTCCCTCGTGTTCCTCCCCGCCCCCCGCTCATACCCCGTGTCTCCCTCATGTTCCTCCCCACCCGCTGCTCATGCCCCGTGTCTCTCTCGTGTTCCCCCACCGCCGCTCATGCCCCGTGTTTCCTTTCTTTTCCCCCCCACCCCCTGCTCATGCCCCGTTTCTGTCTCCTGTTCTCCCCACCCCCCGCTCATGCCCCGTGTCTGTCTCCTGTTCCTCCCACCCCCTGCTCATGCCCTGTGTCTGTCTCCTGTTGCCCCCACCCGCTCATGCCCCGTGTCTCTCTCTTGTTGCCCCCCCGCTCATGCCCCGTGTCTGCCTCCTGTTCTCCCCACCCCCCGCTCATGCCCCGTGTCTGTCTCCTGTTCCTCCCACCCCCCGCTCATGCCCCGTGTCTGTCTCCTGTTGCCACCCACCCCCCGCTCATGTCCCGTGTCTGTTCTCCCCACCACCGCTCATGCCCCGTGTCTGTTGTTCCCCCCGCCCCCTGCTCATGCCCCGTGTCTGTCTCCTGTTCCCCCCACCCCTCGCTCATGCCCCGTGTCTGTCTCCTGTTCCCCCCACCCCCCGCTCATGCCCTGTGTCTCTCCTGTTGCTCCCCACCCCCTGCTCATGCCCCGTGTCTGTCTCCTGTTGCCCCCCACCCCCCGCTCATGCCCCGTGTCTGTCTCCTGTACTCCCCACCCCCCGCTCATGCCCCGTGTCTGTCTCCTGTTCCCCCCACCCCCCGCTCATGCCCTGTGTCTCTCCTGTTGCTCCCCACCCCCTGCTCATGCCCCGTGTCTGTCTCCTGTTGCCCCCCACCCCCCGCTCATGCCCCGTGTCTGTCTCCTGTACTCCCCACCCCCCGCTCATGCTCCGTGTCTGTCTCCTGGTCCCCCCACCCCCTGCACATGCCCTGTGTCTGTCTCCTGTTGACCCCCACCCCCCGCTCATGCCCCGTGTCTGTCTCCTGTTGCCCCCCACCCCCCACTCATGCCCCGTGTCTGTCTCCTGTTGCCCCCCACCCCCCGCTCATACCCTGTGTCTGTCTCCTGTTGCCCCCAACCCCTCTGTCATGCCCTGTGTCTGTCTCTGTTGTTCCCCCCACCCCCCGCTCATGCCCCGTGTCTGTCTCCTGTTCCCCCCAACCCCTGCACATGTCCCGTGTCTCTCTCCTGTTGCCCCCACCCCCTGCTCATGCCCTGTGTCTGTCTCCTGTACCCCCCCACCCCCCGCTCATGCCCTGTATCTGTCTCCTGTTCCCCCCACCCGCTCATATCCCGTGTCTCTCTCCTGTTGCCCTCCCCGCTCATGACCTGTGTCTGTCTCCTGTTCCCCCCACCCGCTCATGCCCCGTATCTGTCTCCTGTTCCCCCCCATCCCCCGCTCATGCCCCGTGTCTGTCTCCTGTTCTCCCCACCCCCCTGCTCCTGCCCCGTGTGTTTCCTGTTTTCCCCACCCCCCGCTCATGCCCCGTGTCTCTCTCCTGTTGGCCCCACCCCCGCTCATGCCCCGTGTCTGTCTCCTGTTGCCCCCCAACCCCCCGCTCATGCCCCGTGTCTGTCTCCTGTACCCCCCCACCCCCGCTCATGCCCCGTGTCTCTCTACTGTTGGCTCCACCCCCCACTCATGCCCCGTGTCTGTCTCCTTTCCCCCCCACCCCCGCTCATGTCCCGTGTGTGCCCTGTACCCCCCCGCTCATGCCCCGTGTCTCCTTCGTGTTCCTCCCCGCCCCCCGCTCATACCCCGTGTCTCCCTCATGTTCCTCCCCACCCGCTGCTCATGCCCCGTGTCTCTCTCGTGTTCCCCCACCGCCGCTCATGCCCCGTGTTTCCTTTCTTTTCCCCCCCACCCCCTGCTCATGCCCCGTGTCTGTCTCCTGTTCTCCCCACCCCCGCTCATGCCCCGTGTCTGTCTCCTGTTCCTCCCACCCCCCGCTCATGCCCTGTGTCTGTCTCCTGTTGCCCCCACCCGCTCATGCCCCGTGTCTCTCTCTTGTTGCCCCCCCGCTCATGCCCCGTGTCTGCCTCCTGTTCTCCCCACCCCCCGCTCATGCCCCATGTCTGTCTCCTGTTCCTCCCACCCCCCGCTCATGCCCCGTGTCTGTCTCCTGTTGCCACCCACCCCCCGCTCATGTCCCGTGTCTGTTCTCCCCACCACCGCTCATGCCCCGTGTCTGTTGTTCCCCCCGCCCCCTGCTCATGCCCCGTGTCTGTCTCCTGTTCCCCCCACCCCTCGCTCATGCCCCGTGTCTGTCTCCTGTTCCCCCCACCCCCCGCTCATGCCCTTTGTCTCTCCTGTTGCTCCCCACCCCCCGCTCATGCCCCGTGTCTGTATCCTGTACTCCCCACCCCCCGCTCATGCTCCCTGTCTGTCTCCTGTTCCCCCCACCCCCTGCTCATGCCATGTGTCTGTCTCCTGTTGCCCCCCACCCCCCGCTCATGCCCCGTGTCTGTCTCCTGTTGCCCCCCACCCCCCACTCATGCCCCGTGTCTGTCTCCTGTTGCCCCCCACCCCCCGCTCATACCCTGTGTCTGTCTCCTGTTGCCCCCCACCCCCCTTTCATGCCCCGTGTCTGTCTCTGTTGTTCCCCCCACCCCCCGCTCATGCCCCGTGTCTGTCTCCTGTTCCCCCCAACCCCTGCACATGTCCCGTGTCTCTCTCCTGTTGCCCCCCACCCCTGCTCATGCCCTGTGTCTGTCTCCTGTACCCCCCCACCCCCCACTCATGCCCCGTATCTGTCTCCTGTTCCCCCCACCCGCTCATATCCCGTGTCTCTCTCCTGTTGCCCTCCCCGCTCATGCCCTGTGTCTGTCTCCTGTTCCCCCCACCCGCTCATGCCCCGTATCTGTCTCCTGTTCCCCCCCATTCCCCGCTCATGCCCCGTGTCTGTCTCCTGTTCTCCCCACCCCCCGCTCCAGCCCCGTGTGTTTCCTGTTCTCCCCACCCCCCGCTCATGCCCCGTGTCTCTCTCCTGTTGGTCCCACCCCCGCTCATGCCCCGTGTCTGTCTCCTGTTCCCCCACCACCGCTCATGCCCCGTGTTGCCTTCCTTTACCCCCCCACCCCCTGCTCATGCCCCGTGTCTGTCTCCTGTTCTCCCCACCCCCCGCTCATGCCCCGTGTCTGTCTCCTGTTCCTGCCACCCCCCGTTCATGCCCCGTGTCTGTCTCCTGTTGCCCCCCCCGCTCATGCCCCGTGTCTGTCTCCTGTTCCTCCCACCCCCCGCTCATGCGCCGTGTCTGTCTCCTGTTGCCACCCACCCCCCGCTCATGTCCGGTGTCTGTTCTCCCCACCACCGCTCATGCCCCGTGTCTGTTGTTCCCCCCACCCACTGCTCATGCCCTGTGTCTGTCTCCTGTTCCCCCCACCCCTCGCTCATGCCCCGTGTCTGTCTCCTGTTCCCCCCACCCCCCGCTAATGCCCTTTGTCTCTCCTGTTGCTCCCCACCCCCCGCTCATGCCCCGTGTCTGTCTCCTGTTGCCCCCCACCCCCCGCTCATGCCCCGTGTCTGTCTCCTGTACTCCCCACCCCCCGGTCATGCTCCGTGTCTGTCTCCTGTTCCCCCCACCCCCTGCTCATGCCCTGTGTCTGTCTCCTGTTGCCCCCCACCCCCCGCTCATGGCCCGTGTCTTTCTCCTGTTGCCCCCCACCCCCCGCTCATGCCCCGTGTCTGTCTCCTGTTGCCCCCACCCCCCGCTCATACCCTGTGTCTGTCTCCTGTTGCCCCCCACCCCCTCTTTCATGCCCCGTGTCTGTCTCTGTTGTTCCCCCCACCCCCCGCTCATGCCCCGTGTCTTTCTCCTGTTCCCCCCAACCCCCGCACATGCCCCGTGTCTCTCTCCTGTTGCCCCCCACCTACCGCTCATGCCCTGTGTCTGTCTCCTGTACCCCCCCACCCCCCGCTCATGCCCCGTATCTGTCTCCTGTTCCCCCCACCCGCTCATATCCCGTGTCTCTCTCCTGTTGCCCTCCCCGCTCATGCTCTGTGTCTGTCTCCTGTTCCCCCCACCCGCTCATGCCCCGTGTCTGTCTCCTGTTGCCCCCCACCCCCCGCTCATGCCCCATGTCTCTCTCCTGTTGGCCCCACCCCCGCTCATGCCCCTTGTCTGTCTCCTGTTCTCCCCAACCCCCGCTCATGCTTCGTGTCTGTGTCCTGTTACCCCCACCCCCCGCTCATGCCCCGTGTCTATCTCCTGTTGTCCCCCACCCCCCCGCTCATGCCCCGTGTCTGTCTCCTGTTCCCCCCACCCGCTCATGCCCCGTGTGTCTCTCTTGTTGCCCCCCACCCCCCCGCTCATGCCCCGTGTCTGTCTCCTGTTCTCCCCACCCCCCCGCTCATGCCCTGTGTCTGTCTCCTGTTCCTCCCACCCCCCGCTCATGCCCCGTGTCTGTCTCCTGTTCCCCCCACCCGCTCATGCCCCGTATCTGTCTCCTGTTCCCCCCCATCCCCCGCTCATGCCCCGTGTCTGTCTCCTGTTCTCCCCACCCCCCCGCTCCTGCCCCGTGTGTTTCCTGTTCTCCCCACCCCCCGCTCATGCCCCGTGTCTCTCTCCTGTTGGCCCCACCCCCGCTCATGCCCCGTGTCTGTCTCCTGTTGCCCCCCAACACCCCGCTCATGCCCCGTGTCTGTCTCCTGTACCCCCCCACCCCCGCTCATGCCCCGTGTCTCTCTACTGTTGGCTCCACCCCCCACTCATGCCCCGTGTCTGTCTCCTTTCCCCCCCACCCCCGCTCATGTCCCGTGTGTGCCCTGTACCACCCTGCTCATGCCCCGTGTCTCCCTCGTGTTCCTCCCCGCCCCCCGCTCATACCCCGTGTCTCCCTCATGTTCCTCCCACCCGCTGCTCATGCCCCGTGTCTCTCTCGTGTTCCCCCACCGCCGCTCATGCCCCGTGTTTCCTTTCTTTTCCCCCCCACCCCCTGCTCATGCCCCGTGTCTGTCTCCTGTTCTCCCCACCCCCCGCTCATGTCCCGTGTCTGTCTCCTGTTCCTCCCACCCCCCGCTCATGCCCTGTGTCTGTCTCCTGTTGCCCCCACCCGCTCATGCCCCGTGTCTCTCTCTTGTTGCCCCCCCGCTCATGCCCCGTGTCTGCCTCCTGTTCTCCCCACCCCCCGCTCATGCCCCGTGTCTGTCTCCTGTTCCTCCCACCCCCCGCTCATGCCCCGTGTCTGTCTCCTGTTGCCACCCACCCCCCGCTCATGTCCCGTGTCTGTTCTCCCCACCACCGCTCATGCCTCGTGTCTGTTGTTCCCCCCGCCCCCTGCTCATGCCCCGTGTCTGTCTCCTGTTCCCCCCACCCCTCGCTCATGCCCCGTGTCTGTCTCCTGTTCCCCCCACCCCCCGCTCATGCCCTTTGTCTCTCCTGTTGCTCCCCACCCCCCGCTCATGCCCCGTGTCTGTATCCTGTACTCCCCACCCCCCGCTCATGCTCCCTGTCTGTCTCCTGTTCCCCCCACCCCCTGCTCATGCCCTGTGTCTGTCTCCTGTTGCCCCCCACCCCCCGCTCATGCCTTGTGTCTGTCTCCTGTTGCCCCCCACCCCCACTCATGCCCCGTGTCTGTCTCCTGTTGCCCCACACCCCCCGCTCATACCCTGTGTCTGTCTCCTGTTGCCCCCCACCCCCCTTTCATGCCCCGTGTCTGTCTCTGTTGTTCCCCCCACCCCCCGCTCATGCCCCGTGTCTGTCTCCTGTTCCCCCCAACCCCTGCACATGTCCCGTGTCTCTCTCCTGTTGCCCCCCACCCCTGCTCATGCCCTGTGTCTGTCTCCTGTACCCCCCCACCCCCCACTCATGCCCCGTATCTGTCTCCTGTTCCCCCCACCCGCTCATATCCCGTGTCTCTCTCCTGTTGCCCTCCCCGCTCATGCCCTGTGTCTGTCTCCTGTTCCCCCCACCCGCTCATGCCCCGTATCTGTCTCCTGTTCCCCCCCATTCCCCGCTCATGCCCCGTGTCTGTCTCCTGTTCTCCCCACCCCCCGCTCCAGCCCCGTGTGTTTCCTGTTCTCCCCACCCCCCGCTCATGCCCCGTGTCTCTCTCCTGTTGGTCCCACCCCCGCTCATGCCCTGTGTCTGTCTCCTGTTGCCCCCCACCCCCCGCTCATGCCCCGTGTCTGTCTCCTGTTGCCCCCCACCCCCCATTCATGCCCCGTGTCTGTCTCCTGTTGCCCCCCACCCCCCGCTCATACCCTGTGTCTGTCTCCTGTTGCCCCCCACCCCCCTTTCATGCCCCGTGTCTGTCTCTGTTGTTCCCCCCACCCCCCGCTCATGCCCCGTGTCTGTCTCCTGTTCCCCCCAACCCCTGCACATGTCCCGTGTCTCTCTCCTGTTGCCCCCCACCCCTGCTCATGCCCTGTGTCTGTCTCCTGTACACCCCCACCCCCCACTCATGCCCCGTATCTGTCTCCTGTTCCCCCACCCGCTCATATCCCATGTCTCTCTCCTGTTGCCCTCCCCGCTCATGCCCTGTGTCTGTCTCCTGTTCCCCCCACCCGCTCATGCCCCGTATCTGTCTCCTGTTCCCCCCCATTCCCCGCTCATGCCCCGTGTCTGTCTCCTGTTCTCCCCACCCCCCGCTCCAGCCCCGTGTGTTTCCTGTTCTCCCCACCCCCCGCTCATGCCCCGTGTCTCTCTCCTGTTGGTCCCACCCCCGCTCGTGTCTGTCTCCTGTTCCCCCACCACCGCTCATGCCCCGTGTTGCCTTCCTTTACCCCCCCACCCCCTGCTCATGCCCCGTGTCTGTCTCCTGTTCTCCCCACCCCCCGCTCATGCCCCGTGTCTGTCTCCTGTTCCTGCCACCCCCCGTTCATGCCCCGTGTCTGTCTCCTGTTGCCCCCCCCGCTCATGCCCCGTGTCTGTCTCCTGTTCCTCCCACCCCCCGCTCATGCGCCGTGTCTGTCTCCTGTTGCCACCCACCCCCCGCTCATGTCCGGTGTCTGTTCTCCCCACCACCGCTCATGCCCCGTGTCTGTTGTTCCCCCCACCCACTGCTCATGCCCTGTGTCTGTCTCCTGTTCCCCCCACCCCTCGCTCATGCCCCGTGTCTGTCTCCTGTTCCCCCCAACCCCCGCTCATGCCCTTTGTCTCTCCTGTTGCTCCCCACCCCCCGCTCATGCCCCGTGTCTGTCTCCTGTTGCCCCCCAACCCCCGCTCATGCCCCGTGTCTGTCTCCTGTACTCCCCACCCCCCGGTCATGCTCCGTGTCTGTCTCCTGTTCCCCCCACCCCCTGCTCATGCCCTGTGTCTGTCTCCTGTTGCCCCCCACCCCCCGCTCATGGCCCGTGTCTTTCTCCTGTTGCCCCCCACCCCCCGCTCATGCCCCGTGTCTGTCTCCTGTTGCCCCCACCCCCCGCTCATACCCTGTGTCTGTCTCCTGTTGCCCCCCACCCCCCTTTCATGCCCCGTGTCTGTCTCTGTTGTTCCCCCCACCCCCCGCTCATGCCCCGTGTCTGTCTCCTGTTCCCCCCAACCCCCGCACATGCCCCGTGTCTCTCTCCTGTTGCCCCCCACCTACCGCTCATGCCCTGTGTCTGTCTCCTGTACCCCCCCACCCCCGCTCATGCCCCGTATCTGTCTCCTGTTCCCCCCACCCGCTCATATCCCGTGTCTCTCTCCTGTTGCCCTCCCCGCTCATGCTCTGTGTCTGTCTCCTGTTCCCCCCACCCGCTCATGCCCCGTGTCTGTCTCCTGTTGCCCCCCACCCCCCGCTCATGCCCCATGTCTCTCTCCTGTTGGCCCCACCCCCGCTCATGCCCCTTGTCTGTCTCCTGTTCTCCCCAACCCCCGCTCATGCTTCGTGTCTGTGTCCTGTTACCCCCACCCCCCGCTCATGCCCCGTGTCTATCTCCTGTTGTCCCCCACCCCCCCGCTCATGCCTCGTGTCTGTCTCCTGTTCCCCCCACCCGCTCATGCCCCGTGTGTCTCTCTTGTTGCCCCCACCCCCCCGCTCATGCCCCGTGTCTGTCTCCTGTTCTCCCCACCCCCCCGCTCATGCCCTGTGTCTGTCTCCTGTTCCTCCCACCCCCCGCTCATGCCCCGTGTCTGTCTCCTGTTGCCCCCCACTCCCCCCGCTTATGCCCCGTGTCTGTTCTCCCCACCCCCCGCTCATGCCCCATGTCTGTTGTTCCCCCCACCCCCCGCTCATGCCCTGTGTCTGGCTCCTGTTCCCCCCACACCCCGCTCATGCCCCGTGTCTCTCCTGTTGCCCCCCACCCCCTGCTCATGCCCCGTGTCTGTCTCATGTTCCCCCACCCCCGCTCATGCCCTGTGTCTGTCTCCTGTTGCCCCCAACCCCCCGCTCATGCCCCGTGTCTGTCTCGGTTGTTCCCCCCACCCCCCGCTCATGCCCCGTGTCTGTCTCCTGTTGCCCCCCACTCCCCCCGCTTATGCCCCGTGTCTGTTCTCCCCACCCCCCGCTCATGCCCCGTGTCTGTTGTTCCCCCCACCCCCCGCTCATGCCCTGTGTCTGGCTCCTGTTCCCCCCACCCCCCGCTCATGCCCCGTGTCTCTCCTGTTGCCCCCCACCCCCTGCTCATGCCCCGTGTCTGTCTCCTGTTCCCCCACCCCCGCTCATGCCCCGTGTCTGTCTCCTGTTGCCCCCCACCCCCCGCTCATGCCCCGTGTCTCTCTCCTGTTGCCCCCCACCCCCGCTCATGCCCCGTGTCTGTCTCCTGTATCCCCCACCCCCCCGCTCATGCCCCGTGTCTGTCTCCTGTTCCTCCACCCGCTCATGCCCCGTGTCTCTCTTCCGTTGCCCCGCGCTCATGCCCCGTGTCTGTCTCCTGTTCCCCCCACACGCTCATGCCCCGTGTCTGTCTCCTGTTGCCCCCACCCACGCTCATGCCCCGTGTCTGTCTCCTGTTCTCCCCACCCCCCGCTCATGCCCCGTGTCTGTGTCCTGTTCCCCCCACCCCCCGCTCATGCCCCGTGTCTATCTCCTGTTGCCCCCCACATCCCCCGCTCATGCCCCGTGTCTGTCTCCTGTTCCCCCCCACCCGCTCATGCCCCGTGCCTCTCTCTTGTTGCCCCCACCCCCCCGCTCATGCCCCGTGTCTTTCTCCTGTTCTCCCCACCCCCCGCTCATGCCCCGTGTCTGTCTCCTGTTGCCCCCCACCCCCCCACTCATGCCCCGTGTCTGTCTCCTGTTGCCCCCCTCCCCCCACTCATGCCCCGTGTGTCTCTCTCCCTCATGCCCACCCCCCGCTCATGCCCCGTGTGTCTCTCTCACTCCTGCCCACCCCCGCTCATGCCCCGTGTGTCTCTCTCCCTCCCGCCCACCCCCCGCTCATGCCCGTGTGTCTCTCTCCCTCCCGCCCACCCCCCGCTCATGCCCCGTGTGTCTCTCTCTCTTCCCCCACCCCCGCTCATGC